>NC_069502.1:825650577-825688077 GCF_027579735.1 Bombina bombina
TCGGAAACCGACTGATAGAAATGCATTGCTCCACGCCACTAGCTGCCACCCTGCAGCACTATTACAAGCAATTCCTCAAGCCCAAATGACCAGAGTCATTAGGAACAACAGTGACGACTCTAATCAAGCTTTACAATTGGAAACAATGATGACCAAATTCCTTGATCGAGGATACAATTCAAAGTGCATTAAACAAGCGAAAGAAAAGTGCACAGCAGCAAACTTGGGGAATTCTATTAAAGTTGATGATGATAACAATCCACGGATGACTTTTGTCACTAAATATACACCTGATCTAAGGACCATTGGGACAAGCCTTCGACGCCATTGGCACATTATGCAAAGTGATCCCAACTTACCACTATCAAATTGGGCACCTCCAAGGGTTGGCTATAAAAGGAATACGAGCCTGAGGGATCTTCTCATGAAGACAGACCCGAGCCACTGTTATCAACAACGCACTTGGCTACAACCAAAAAAATTGGGATGTTATCGGTGTATTGGATGCACCACGTGTAATTCTATGCTTCCAGGTGCCACATTCAGTCATCCCCACAAGAAGAAGAAGTTCACGATAAGACATCGACTAACATGCACTACTGATTTTGTTATCTACTTATTGAGTTGCAGTTGTGCAAAATTCTACATGGGCAAGACATCAGATGACGCCCGGACCCGGATGGCGAATCATCGCTCGGCCATTAGAGCAGCAATTAAGGATCAAAGGAGTGACCAACCGGTCGCTAGGCATTTCCTGGAGGCTGGACATAACCCCACTGATTTACGGTTTGTGCTTATTGACCACGTCCCCCCTCTGAAAAGGGGTGGTGACAGGGACAGAACCCTCCTTCAAATGGAAGCCAAATGGACATATCGGCTTAATACTATACAACCACATGGACTTAATTCAATGCTAGATTGGCATTGCTTTCTCTAAGGATGGCCCGCAATAACTTCTGTCAAATCAGTATTGATTTTTTAATGAGCAGTCCAGTGATCTCTTCTGTATGAGAGTCCATGAGTCATTGAAGCTTAGTAGATACATCTATTTGAATTTTTTATAAATTCTTGATCATTTTTTTTATTTTGTCTAGAAATGTCTTTTGGATCTATTTTTATTCTTTATTATTTTTTATTCTTTATTTTTTTTATATATGAATTTTTGCAATATTGTGCTATATGATTGTTCTCATGAATCTGTATGATGTCTTATGAATTGGTTTTTCATGAATTTGTTCCATGAATTTTTTTATGTTTTTTATTAATTTTATTATTAATTTTTTCCATGAATTTTGTTTCCCATGAATCTTTTTTCTCCTTTTCCATGAATCTGCTCATGAATTAGATAATTGACTGCCACTATGTCCAAATGTTGAATAACTTGGTCTTTATGTATATATTGTGGCTTCAGAGCCAGTACAATCCTGATTTGTGTATATGGTGCCCCATTATAATATAATATAATGTAGTATATATTACATTATGTTTATACAGTTTTTGATTAAGAATATGTCTCATATTGCCAATGATTTATGAATGTTTCACAGTTGTCATTGTTACTTGCTTCCGTTACCGATATGGTTATATCCAGTGTGTATCTCATTACCATGGCAACGGTTCCCTTTGATCAGTATATATTAGATACATCGCTACTTTATGTTAATATAGAGGTACGGCTGCTGTCATTTTTGTGCCTGATATGAGCTGACATTTATTTGCGATACAGATGATAGATGCCCGGTGTTAGTCTCAGTCATAAGCAGTATGGGCGTGTGACAGTAGTTGTTGTGTGTACATTGGGTTGGCGCCGCTTCTGGGAGACACGCCGATAGTGCTGCCCTGTTATACATGCTGTGTATATGGCGGTTGTGAAAATGTGCATCTAAACAGGTACGCATCAATCAGCTTACACGTATTTCCAGTTATATCAGAATTTACATATGCACACTAGCCTGCAGTTGAAAAAGTACATACATATGTAATTGCAAGTTTATGTTGCCTGTCATTGTATATACGGTCTTGTGGATAGCGCAGTCTTTTAATGTGAGTACCGCAGACATGCTTAGCATTCAGTATCCCATGTAGGTCCTGTGTAAATTTAATGAATTCTAATTGAGTTGTTTTTTATATCTTGAGTATGCAATATGTATTTACAAGTGTATTTAGGAGAATTGTTATGAAACTCTTTATGTTTTCTTGCCTGTCTATTGGGTGAGTGGTGTGGGTGTGTATATTGTTTGTATGGTTGCTATGACAACCTTTTGGCGGTTTTTTTCACTGTTTGGGGGTGGGTCCTATGTTTCATTGGTGTTTGCTTGTATAAATGAATGCATTCTTCATGTGTTCTCTGTCTGAGGAAGGGGATTCGGTCCCCGAAACATCACAAATAAAACTATATATGTAAAGGACCAGAGAGTGCGGCCTTCCATTTATTATACTATATATATATATATATATATATATATATATATATATATATATATATATATTTGAAAGTAGCGGGTGTTCCAGCACTCCAACTTTGGTCAATAGTTCTGAACCTGGGTGCAATCCTCAAAAGAATATGTAGAACTGTATAAGGAGATGAAGGGCACTCTCAGGGTTTGTGAAATTTGCGTATCAGCAAAAATTATTTATTTATTGTTCTTAGTCACAACTTTTGTAAGTCAATGTTTCGGCTTTCGCAGAAGCCTTCATCAAGACAAGTAAAAACTGTTGAATAAAAGAAAAAAACAACCAATATTTGCAACCACAATATAATACATGCACCCATCACCAAATACTTATGTTAAAGTTAAAATTAGGACAACCCAAGCATCCCAAACAAGGATATCAGGCATAACCAATTAACCATATCCACAGCATGTCACATGATAGTACCAATATTGCCAAGGCCACCCATCCAGCATAGATGGGTGCAGCAATAAGTGAGCCAATTCCCATACTTGTAGGAATACCACAAAATACAATAATCATAAAGGTCAGATGCAACTATCCAGTATTCAACACCGCACGGTTGCGTCAATTATACGATAAGCTTACCTAACTGACCTTGAAAATGAAAACATATCAATCAAAGTGTATGTCCATACACTCCAAAGGAAACAACACTCATACCAAGTGGCCAAACTATAGCCAGTGGCATGCTCAAATGTGCCCAACAAATTGCTGTGATTAAGCTTTCAAGGAGCTTATACCACTGTCAGGGTGCCAGGAATCAGACTGAGACGAGAAGTGCAAAAATAATCACACCTTTATTATTAGCAAAACATAATAAAAAGTCCACAAGTCAAATAACAAGCTAGGAGTCAAAAACCAGAGCTGGTAGTCAGACGAGCCGAGTCAGGAGCCAAAGTGAATAGTCAGACGAGCCGGAATCAGGAACAAGGAAAACAGCAGAGTCAGGAACAAGCCAGGGATCAGGAACCAGGAAGGACGTCAGGCAGCCAGGTAAAACACAGGAGCTCTCACAAACAGGTCTGAGACAACGCAAGGGCAAAGCATACTGAACAGAGGCCCTTTAAATAATAAGTGATGACATCACAATTCTGAGACCGCATCCTGTCTCACATGGATGATGCACAACAGTCTGGCCATAAAAGGAAGTGCAGGCAATGAGCAGCATCCCCCACAATGCACCAAGTCAGGAAGAGAGGTGAGTAAAATGGCTGCCAGCAGCACATGGCAAACACAACAGGGAAAAAACCCTGACAACCACATTGCTGTATTGTGCAAGACAGCCACCTACATACAAAGTGTCCAATATAATCCTTCACCTACTGTACAGTACTTGCTACACATACCAAGTTGGATATACTCAGCAAACACAGCAACACCCTAATACATTAGAACTCACATCCTGTGCTCAAAACTTAGACCAGTGGAGTGTGCAAATGTGCCATACTCACAGTGATCATTCTGTGTTCAAGTTATACAAATCATGCTACACAGCAACAGAGAATAGCCATCCAAGTGGATATAAAAAAATACAACCCTAAACCGCCCTCAAAGCAGTTAACAAATACTAGCAATGAGGGCCGCACACTTAATGTACAACTCCCTATTGTTAATTTGTGGCAAGATAACTAAATAGCAACGATTATGTTGTTGATAATTCATAACAAACAAAGGTAGCCCCTCATAATGGATAGCCAGAGATGGAAAGCGCCTAAAGTGTTAAAACTATATACATACATGGAAGAAAACACAGTACTAACGCACAATCTTGCACTATACATGGAAGAAAACACAGTACTACCACACAATTTTGCACTATACCCATATACATAGTACTTGACAGTAATAGTAAAACGCCCGTGAACTGCAATGTTATAATTATGGGAGAGAATACACAATGTTGCAGCTTTTCGCTTCCAACCAATACACAGTATTCATGCTAGCAATAACGTCCCATTCTTAACACTTAGAATAGCACACATCAATACCACATACACTAACTTGCAACCACTTAACAAAGTATACGTCAGCCTTAGCTATTAGTCCATAGGCTGTTATAATATTCTAGTGTGAGAAGACACCCAATGCTATCAATTTTAACAGAAACCGAAGTAATATATGCATGCCAGCTATGACAAACAGGACACATCTTAACAGCACCTACCTCGAAACGGCTATAAGCCGTGCTCACCAAGACCGGGAAAATCATATGGTACACGCCATACCCAGAAGCTATATAAACCGACACCCCTGACCAGTGATTGGTCAATTGTGGGGGGTGTCAGGACACCGACACAGCTCAGCTGTTGCTGATTAACATCGCACCTCACTGACAGCCCCTGCACGCATGCGTAGAACACAGCCATTCAAACCTTAACCATTGTGTTAATAGGAAGCTCAATGAACCCACTCAGGGGATCTTAGGCACCTCCAACAGACTGTGGCATATGCAGACACAGATGGATAAATAGAATGTGGGCCAATCAGGGCTTCACACCTGTCCAACTCGCATCAGTAGGAAGATATAAACTAAAATAATGATTTTAGGGGAACGCATAAGATTAAAAATTTTAACAACCCCCACATTGCTGAATAAATGATTAGATAAATAAACTCAGTCAGCTCCAGAACCAGGGATAACAGGGCACAATAGGCCCAAAAACGTCCCTTAAGCCAGCAATTGATCACGAATAACCAATATCAGCAAGATATAACATAATATGCGCAGCGTGACAAACAACACACGCATCAAACAGACCATTAATGGACCCATAGGTGAACCTTCACTGTAGTTCCCTATACCAAAAAGTGGTAATGGGACTAGAGTCAAATGTAATCTAGAGTTCAAATAGCTCCAACAGAGAAAACCACAGGTACTATCACCAAGGAGGGAGGCGGACATGGTAGAACGAATATTGGTGGCCTGTAGGGGAAGGATGTATTAAGAGCACCTAGCATAAATGTAAAACTCAAAAGTTAGAGCACAGCAGACAATTAATAAAGCACAGAATAATCCAAATGTACATTTAGTCCGTGGGGACTGAGAGTGTTTAGCCTATATATCCATCGGCATTCACAGCACAGTAGTTCCTTAGGCCTATTGCCACCCCTTCTGGAAGGAATCACAGTGTCAATAAGCATTGCTTTGAGAGAGGAAACAGAGTGTTTGTATTCCAAAAAAAATGGCGTGCCACAGGTTAATCTGAGACACCATCCTTGAGCACAGCTCTGATAGCGCTCTTATGATTCGCAAGTCTTTCACGGAAGGTAGTAGTGGTCTTACCTACATAATACCTACCACACAGACATGTCAAAAAGTAGACTACAAATTGGGAAGTGTATTGTATTCATTGGGAAGTGTATTGTATTCCTACAAGTATGGGAATTGGCTCACTTATTGCTGCACCCATCTATGCTGCATGGGTGGCCTTGGCAATATTGGTACTATCATGTGACATGCTGTGGATATGGTTAATTGGTTATGCCTGATATCCTTGTTTGGGATGCTTGTGTTGTCCTAATTTGAACTTTAACATAAGTATTTGGTGATGGGTGCATGTATTATATTGTGGTTGCAAATATTGGTTGTTTTTTCTTTTATTCAACAGTTTTTACTTGTCCTGATGAAGGCTTCTGCGAAAGCCGAAACATCGACTTACAAAAGTTGTGACTAAGAACAATAAATAATTTTTTTTTGCTGATACGCAAATTTCACAAACCCTGAGAGTGCCCTTCATCTCCTTATACAGTTTATATATATATATATATATATATATATATATATATATATATATATACATACACACACGGCAAAGTTCAATCACTTCTCACGATGATGAAATATGTGACAATGTGCTTTCATCATATTTTTCATCACTGTGAGTAGTGATTGAACTTTGATATATATATATATAATGCACTTTTAATTTGTGTGGCAGTATTAAATTTCAACTGTGTAATACCAGCACACAATAATATGCGTTCGTATTACAAGTTTTCAAAAGGAAAACAGTAAAGCCTGCGTTTCCCAACTACAGTATACAATATGACACAAGAAAATATAAATGATTTACTATGAAAAAATAATAATAATAATAAAAAGCAAGTCGGAACAAGCAGTTTGTGTATTACTAGCTCCTAATGGGTTAAATGAGTTTTGCTTGCTGGTTCCTTAGAGGTTAAATAACATTTTTTCTGTGTTATTGAGGGTTAAACTATAGCACATTTGCTGGCAGTAACAGAGAAATGTTTATTTAATTTTAAGCAGATTTGATGTTAAGTCACTGCAGTGTATATACCTGCAGTTATTAGCTATACTGACTAATAGCAACTTTGCTGGCAGTAACAGAGAAATGTTTACTTAAAATATGTTTAAGTAGATTTGACAATGTTAAGTCACTATTGCAAACAAGACCCTGTCACTTACTTGAGTGATCTCCAAAAAACAACAGCCCTCACTGACAAAGCCCCCCAGCCCCTTACTTTATCAGTTTCATCTAAGATGTATATTACCCCTCCGTGCGCTATGCTGTCACACACGGTTGCTAACAGCACGGCACTCGGAGGAGAGACAAGGGGGAGGGCAAACTGCTGAAACGGGAGAGATTTCTGAACCCGACCTGTCTATTATTGAACATTATCAAGTGTTTGGCTGCATTCTAAAGGTTCAGCATAGGTATATACACACACTGCTACAGATGTCCCCCAGCTTACAACTTTGTTCCGACTCTGAAGCCCTCCTAATGGAGTGCAGTCAGTGGCAGCAAAAAATATTTAAAAAAATTAATATTAGCCTCCTAACTTCTTGCTAGTAACTACACCTGACATCCATATTTAAAAAAAAAATGCACAAATAAATTTTAAAATAATAACTTCTACAATCTACTGCAGTTCCCCTGCTGTGCGCACTTGTAAAAGGCAAGTGCACTGTCTGGCCAAAAGAGGGAACGTTGGCACTCTTTGCAGAAGTAGCGTGAGGACAGATATCCATAATAAGAGAGGGGTGAAGCTAGGTGGTATAGATTTGGTTCTGGCTGTGAAGCTCCCATGACTAGGGGATGAAGCTGTGCCCAATCGAAGGGGGTTAAACGCTAGAGGTGGTGTGTGGCTCAGAATCAGACTAGTATAAGGCAGGCTAATAAAAGGAAGACACTGACTGTTGCGCTTCAGCACTAGCCGCTCTCAGCTCTGAGACTGCCGCATTGCAAACTGATTACACGTGGTGCAGTCAGGATCCAATGTGCGTGCTAAAGCCGCCAATAGGAAGATCTTCTGGCTGTGCTGCGCCAATGGGTAAAGATCCTTGGTGAGCTGCATGCAACGGACTGACTGTGTGACTGTGACCCACTTTAGTAATCCCAATATAAGAGGCAGGTTGAAACAAAAAATAAAATAAAAGGTTTGTGCTGAAGCTGGGCCCTCAGAAGGGAGGACCTTCAGGGCACAGTAGCGATATTTGCACCCCCTGTAGTTCCGCACCTGTTGACAGGATAATCGAATCATGAGACCAGTGAAGATGCAGACCCCTAACGTGTATCCTGTGTGACTCAGACATAAAAAAAAACAGAATTTATGTTTACCTGATAAATTACTTTCTCCAACGGTGTGTCCGGTCCACGGCGTCATCCTTACTTGTGGGATATTCTCTTCCCCAACAGGAAATGGCAAAGAGCCCAGCAAAGCTGGTCACATGATCCCTCCTAGGCTCCGCCTTCCCCAGTCATTCGACCGACGTAAAGGAGGAATATTTGCATAGGAGAAATCATATGATACCGTGGTGACTGTAGTTAGAGAAAATAAATCATCAGACCTGATTAAAAAACCAGGGCGGGCCGTGGACCGGACACACCGTTGGAGAAAGTAATTTATCAGGTAAACATAAATTCTGTTTTCTCCAACATAGGTGTGTCCGGTCCACGGCGTCATCCTTACTTGTGGGAACCAATACCAAAGCTTTAGGACACGGATGATGGGAGGGAGCAAATCAGGTCACCTAGATGGAAGGCACCACGGCTTGCAAAACCTTTCTCCCAAAAATAGCCTCAGAAGAAGCAAAAGTATCAAATTTGTAAAATTTAGTAAAAGTGTGCAGTGAAGACCAAGTCGCTGCCTTACATATCTGATCAACAGAAGCCTCGTTCTTGAAGGCCCATGTGGAAGCCACGGCCCTAGTGGAATGAGCTGTGATTCTTTCAGGAGGCTGCCGTCCGGCAGTCTCATAAGCCAATCTGATGATGCTTTTAAGCCAAAAAGAGAGAGAGGTAGAAGTTGCTTTTTGACCTCTCCTTTTACCAGAATAAACAACAAACAAGGAAGATGTTTGTCTGAAATCCTTTGTAGCCTCTAAATAGAATTTTAGAGCACGAACTACATCTAAATTGTGCAACAAACGTTCCTTCTTTGAAACTGGATTCGGACACAAAGAAGGCACGACTATCTCCTGGTTAATATTTTTGTTAGAAACAACTTTCGGAAGAAAACCAGGTTTAGTACGCAAAACCACCTTATCTGCATGGAACACCAGATAAGGAGGAGAACACTGCAGAGCAGATAACTCTGAAACTCTTCTAGCAGAAGAAATTGCAACCAAAAACAAAACTTTCCAAGATAATAACTTGATATCAACGGAATGTAGGGGTTCAAACGGAACCCCCTGAAGAACTGAAAGAACTAAATTGAGACTCCAAGGAGGAGTCAAAGGTTTGTAAACAGGCTTGATTCTAACCAGAGCCTGAACAAAAGCTTGAACATCTGGCACAGCCGCCAGCTTTTTGTGAAGTAAAACAGATAAAGCAGAAATCTGTCCCTTCAAAGAACTTGCAGATAATCCTTTCTCCAAACCTTCTTGAAGAAAGGATAGAATCTTAGGAATTTTTATCTTGTTCCATGGGAATCCTTTAGATTCACACCAACAGATATATTTTTTCCATATTTTATGGTAGATTTTTCTAGTTACAGGCTTTCTGGCCTGAACAAGAGTATCAATGACAGAATCTGAGAACCCTCGCTTTGATAAAATCAAGCGTTCAATCTCCAAGCAGTCAGCTGGAGTGAGGCCAGATTCGGATGTTCGAACGGACCTTGAACAAGAAGGTCCTGTCTCAAAGGTAGCTTCCATGGTGGAGCCGATGACATATTCACCAGATCTGCATACCAAGTCCTGCGTGGCCACGCAGGAGCTATCAAGATCACCGATACCCTCTCCTGTTTGATCCTGGCTACCAGCCTGGGAATGAGAGGAAACGGTGGGAACACATAAGCTAGGTTGAAGCTCCAAGGTGCTACTAGTGCATCCACTAGAGTCGCCTTGGGATCCATGTCTGGAATGCCCCACAATTGAATTATTTGGGCAAAGATTTCCGGATGGAGTTCCCACTCCCCCGGATGAAATGTCTGACGACTCAGAAAATCCGCTTCCCAATTTTCCACTCCTGGGATGTGGATTGCAGACAAGTGGCAGGAGTGAGTCTCCGCCCATTGAATTATTTTGGTCACTTCTTCCATCGCCAGGGAACTCCTTGTTCCCCCCTGATGGTTGTTATACGCAACAGTCGTCATGTTGTCTGATTGAAACCGTATGAATTTGGCCTTTGCTAGCTGAGGCCAAGCCTTGAGAGCATTGAATATCGCTCTCAGTTCCATAATATTTATCGGGAGAAGAGATTCTTCCCGAGACCAAAGACCCTGAGCTTTCAGGGGTTCCCAGACCGCGCCCCAGCCCACCAGACTGGCGTCGGTCGTGACAATGACCCACTCTGGTCTGCGGAAGCTCATCCCTTGTGACAGGTTGTCCAGGGTCAGCCACCAACGGAGTGAATCTCTGGTCCTCTGATCTACTTGTATCGTCGGAGACAAGTCTGTATAATCCCCATTCCACTGACTGAGCATGCACAGTTGTAATGGTCTTAGATGAATTCGCGCAAAAGGAACTATGTCCATTGCCGCGACCATCAAACCTATTACTTCCATGCACTGCGCTATGGAAGGAAGAAGAACAGAATGAAGTACTTGACAAGAGCTTAGAAGTTTTGATTTTCTGGCCTCTGTCAGAAAAATCCTCATTTCTAAGGAGTCTATTATTGTTCCCAAGAAGGCAACTCTTGTTGACGGAGAAAGAGAACTTTTTTCTACGTTCACTTTCCACCCGTGAGATCTGAGAAAGGCCAGGACAATGTCCGTATGAGCCTTTGCTTGTGGTAGAGACGACGCTTGAATCAGTATGTCGTCCAAGTAAGGTACTACTGCAATGCCCCTTGGTCTTAGCACCGCTAGAAGGGACCCTAGTACCTTTGTGAAAATTCTTGGAGCAGTGGCTAATCCGAATGGAAGTGCCACAAACTGGTAATGCTTGTCCAGAAAGGCGAACCTTAGGAACCGATGATGTTCCTTGTGGATAGGAATATGTAGATACGCATCCTTTAAATCCACCGTGGTCATGAATTGACCTTCCTGGATGGTAGGAAGAATTGTCCGAATGGTTTCCATTTTGAACGATGGAACCTTGAGAAATTTGTTTAGGATCTTGAGATCTAAGATTGGTCTGAATGTTCCCTCTTTTTTGGGAACTATGAACAGATTGGAGTAGAATCCCATCCCTTGTTCTCCTAATGGAACCGGATGAATCACTCCCATTTTTAACAGGTCTTCTACACAATATAAGAATGCCTGTCTTTTTATGTGGTCTGAAGACAATTGAGACCTGTGGAACCTCCCGCTTGGGGGTAGCTCCTTGAATTCCAGAAGATAACCTTGGGAGACTATTTCTAGCGCCCAAGGATCCAGAACATCTCTTGCCCAAGCCTGAGCGAAGAGAGAAAGTCTGCCCCCCACCAGATCCGGTCCCGGATCGGGGGCCAACATCTCATGCTGTCTTGGTAGCAGTGGCAGGTTTCTTGGCCTGCTTACCTTTGTTCCAGCCTTGCATTGGCCTCCAGGCTGGCTTGGTTTGAGAAGTATTACCCTCTTGCTTAGAGGATGTAGAACTTGAGGCTGGTCCGTTTCTGCGAAAGGGACGAAAATTTGGTTTATTTTTAGCCTTAAAAGACCTATCCTGAGGAAGGGCGTGGCCCTTACCCCCAGTGATATCTGAAATAATCTCTTTCAAGTCAGGGCCAAACAGCGTTTTCCCCTTGAAAGGTATGTTAAGCAATTTGTTCTTGGAAGACGCATCCGCTGACCAAGATTTTAGCCAAAGCGCTCTGCGCGCCACAATAGCAAACCCTGAATTTTTCGCCGCTAATCTAGCTAATTGCAAAGTGGCGTCTAAAGTAAAAGAGTTAGCCAATTTAAGAGCGTGAACTCTGTCCATAATCTCCTCATAAGAAGAATCTTTATCGAGCAACCTTTCTAGTTCATCGAACCAGAAACACGCTGCTGTAGTGACAGGAACAATGCATGAAATTGGTTGTAGAAGGTAACCTTGCTGAACAAACATCTTTTTAAGCAAACCCTCTAATTTTTTATCCATAGGATCTTTGAAAGCACAACTATCTTCTATAGGGATAGTAGTGCGTTTGTTTAGAGTAGAAACCGCCCCCTCGACCTTGGGGACTGTCTGCCATAAGTCCCTTCTGGGGTCGACCATAGGAAACAATTTCTTAAATATAGGGGGAGGGACAAAAGGTATGCCGGGCCTTTCCCATTCTTTGTTTACAATGTCCGCCACCCGCTTGAGTATAGGAAAAGCTTTGGGGGGCCCCGGGACCTCTAGGAACTTGTCCATCTTACATAATTTCTCTGGAATGACCAAATTGTCACAATCATCCAGAGTAGACAACACCTCCTTAAGCAGAGCGCGGAGATGTTCCAATTTAAATTTGAATGTAATCACATCAGGTTCAGCTTATAGAGAAATTTTCCCTGAATCTGAAATTTCTCCCTCAGACAAAACCTCCCTGGCCCCCTCAGACTGGTGTAGGGGCATGTCAGAACCATTATCATTAGCGACCTCATGCTCTTCAGTATTTTCTAAAACAGAGCAGTCGCGCTTTCGCTGATAAGTGGGCATTTTGGCTAAAATGTTTTTGATAGAATTATCCATTACAGCCGTTAATTGTTGCATAGTAAGGAGTATTGGCGCACTAGATGTACTAGGGGCCTCCTGTGTGGGCAAGACTGGCGTAGACGAAGGAGGGGATGATGCAGTACCATGCTTACTCCCCTCACTTGAGGAATCATCTTGGGCATCATTTTCTCTAAATTGTTTGTCACATACATCACATCTATTTAAATGAGAAGGAACCTTGGCTTCCTCACATACAGAACATAGTCTATCTGATAGTTCAGACATGTTAAACAGGCATAAACTTGATAACAAAGAACAAAAAACGTTTTAAAATAAAACCGTTACTGTCACTTTAAATTTTAAACTGAACACACTTTATTACTGAATATGTGAAAAAGTATGAAGGAATTGTTCAAAATTCACCAAATTTTCACCACAGTGTCTTAAAGCCTTAAAAGTATTGCACACCAAATTTGAAAGCTTTAACTCTTAAAATAACGGAACTGGAGCCGTTTTTATATTTAACCCCTATACAGTCCCTGGTATCTGCTTTGCTGAGACCCAACCAAGCCCAGAGGGGAATACGATACCAAATGACGCCTTCAGTAAGCTTTTTCTATGTATCTGAGCTCCTCACACATGCATCTGCATGCCTTGCTTCCCAAAAACAACTGCGCATTAGTGGCGCGAAAATGAGGCTCTGCCTATGATTAGAGAAGGCCCCCAGTGAAAAAGGTGTCCAATACAGTGCCTGCCGTTTCTTTAACATAATTCCCAAGAATAAAATAACTCCTCAAAGCTATAAACTATTAAAAATGCTTATAAATCAATCGTTTTAGCCCAGAAAAATGTCTACCAGTCTTTAAAGCCCTTGTGAAGCCCTTTATTCTTATTTAATAAAAATGGCTTACCGGATCCCATAGGGAAAATGACAGCTTCCAGCATTACCAAGTCTTGTTAGAAATGTGTCATACCTCAAGCAGCAAAAGTCTGCTCACTGTTTCCCCCAACTGAAGTTAATTCCTCTCAACAGTCCTGTGTGGAAACAGCCATCGATTTTAGTAACGTTTGCTAAAATCATTTTCCTCTTACAAACAGAAATCTTCATCTCTTTTCTGTTTCAGAGTAAATAGTACATACCAGCACTATTTTAAAATAACAAACTCTTGATTGAAGAATAAAAACTACATTTAAACACCAAAAAACTCTAAGCCATCTCCGTGGAGATGTTGCCTGTGCAACGGCAAAGAGAATGACTGGGGAAGGCGGAGCCTAGGAGGGATCATGTGACCAGCTTTGCTGGGCTCTTTGCCATTTCCTGTTGGGGAAGAGAATATCCCACAAGTAAGGATGACGCCGTGGACCGGACACACCTATGTTGGAGAAAAATAGACACTCAACTGTAACCTACAACTCTCACAAACAACATACAGGCACACTCACCTGTAGCCTATCTCGCTGAGACACAAACTTACCTGGGCTGATACTGCCACTGTTTTTCAAATCCAGAGTTCCCATCTGATACCTCACACACAGATCTTCTGTTATCTCTTCTTTCACTATATCAGTGTTATCTTCATCTGTACAAATAAAGCAGATTCAGTTTGTATATCACATAATTTAGTTTTTATAACTTTACTATAAAACAGTTTGTATATTTCCCAGACAGCACCAAATGCACACACTGTGGTAATTTCCCTCAATTATCTTATTTATTGTATATCTTTTTAGCTGAAAAGGAAGTTTAGATACAAAAGGCGTGCACACTCACTTGTAACCTGCATGCCTCACACACAATATACAGTGGGGAAAAAAAGTATTTAGTCAGCCACCAATTGTGCAAGTTCTCCCACTTAAGAAGATGAGAGAGCCCTGTAATTTTCATCATAGGTATACCTCAACTATGAGAGACAAAATGTGGAAACAAATCCAGACAATCACACTGTCTGATTTGGAAAGAATTTATTTGCAAATTATGGTGGAAAATAAGTATTTGGTCACCTACAAACAAGGAAGATTTCTGGCTCTCACAGACCTGTATCTTCTTCTTTAAGAGGCTCCTCTGTCCTCCACTCATTACCTGTATTAATGACACCTGTTTGAACTTGTTATCAGTATAAAAAACACCTGTCTACAACCTCAAACAGTCACACTCCAAACTCCACTATGGTGAAGACCAAAGAGCTGTCGAAGGACACCAGAAACAAAATTGTAGACCTGCACCAGGCTGGGAAGACTGAATCTGCAATAGGCAAGCAGCTTGGTGTAAAGAAATCAACTGTGGGAGCAATAATTAGAAAATGGAAGACATACAAGACCACTGATAATCTCCCTCGATCTGGGGCTCCACGTAAGATCTCACCCCGTGGGGTCAAAATGATCACAAGAACGGTGAGCAAACATCCCAGAACCACACGGGGGACCTAGTGAATGACCTGCAGAGAGCTGGGACCAATGTAACAAAGGCTACCATCAGTAACACACTACGCCGCCAGGGACTCAGATCCTGCAGTGCCAGACGTGTCCCCCTGCTTAAGCCAGTACATGTCCGGGCCCGTCTGAAGTATGCTAGAGAGCATTTGGATGATCCAGAAGTGGATTGGGAGAATGTCATATGGTCAAATGAAAACAAAGTAGAACTGTTTGGCAGAAACACAACTTGTCGTGTTTGGTGGAGAGAGAACACCATACCTACTGTGATGCATGGGGGTGACAACATCATGCTTTGGGGCTATTTCTCTGCAAAGGGAACAGGACGACTGATCCGTGTACATGAAAGAATGAATGGGGCCATGTATCGTGAGATTTTGAGTGCAAACCTCCTTCCATCAGCAAGGGCATTGAAGATGAAACGTGGCTGGGTCTTTCAGCATGACAATGATCCCAAACACACTGCCTGGGCAATGTAGGAGTGACTTCGTAAGAAGCATTTCAAGGTCCTGGAGTGGCCTAGCCAGTCTCCAGATCTCAACCCCATAGAAAACCTTTGGAGGGAGTTGAAAGTCCATGTTGCCCAGCGACAGCCCCAAAACATCACTGCTCTAGAGGAGATCTGCATGCAGGAATGGGCCAACATACCAGCAACAGTGTGTGACAACCTTGTGAAGACTTATAGAAAACGTTTGACCTCTGTCATTGCCAACAAAGGATATATAACAAAGTATTGAGATGAACTTTTGATATTGACCAAATACTTATTTTCCACCATAATTTGCAAATAAATTCTTTCCAAATCAAACAATGTGATTGTCTAGATTTGTTTCCACATTTTGTCTCTCATAGTTGAGGTATACCTATGATGAAAATTACAGGCCTCTCTCATCTTCTTAAGTGGGAGAACTTGCACAATTGGTGGCTGACTAAATACTTTTTTCCCCCACTGTATGTGCACATTTATCTGTACCTTACACACAATATATGTTCACACTCACCTCTAACTCACAAACAATATATGTGCATACTCACCTGTAACCCATACCACACACCAACCTGTAATCCACATACCTTACACACAACATACATGCACAACAACCTGCAACCCACATACCTTACACACAACATACCTGCACACCAACCTGCAACCCACATACCTTACACACAACATACGTGCTCACTACCTGTAACACATGTATCTCACACACAATATATGTGCACACTCACCTGCAATCCACGTATCTCACACACAATATATGTGCACATTTGCCTGTATCCCACGTATCTCACAAACAATATATGTGCACACTGACCTGTAACCCACGTGCCTCACACACACTATATGTGCACACTCACCTGTAACTCATGCACCTCACACACAATATACGTGCACACTCACCTATAACTCATGTACTGCACACACAATATACGTGCACACTCACCTGTAACTCATGTACCTCACACACAATATATATGCACATTCACCCGTAACTTGTATCTGTCACTCAAAACATACATGCACACTCATCTGTAAAGCCCATCTCTCAACAAAAGTAAATACCCACCTGTAACCTTCATCCCTCAGATACAAGTGCACACTCACCTGGGCTGATACTGTCACTTGTGTTCTCATCAGGGTCTCCCAGCTGACGCGTCACACACAGATCTTCTGTTATCTCAACTTTCACTATATCAGCATTATCCTCATCTGTACAAATAAAGTAGATTCAGTTTTTATATCACATGATCTAGTTATCTATAAAACAGTTTGTGCATTTCCCAGACAGACAACAACAACAAATACACACAATCAGCACATTTTCCCTCTCATCCTTTTTTACTGTGATCCTCTATATTAAAATATAAAACTACACAATGAACTAAACAAGGGTTAAACTCATGTTATCTGCGCTTATAAACGAGACAGTAAACTACAAGGGAGAGCAGTAAGTAACTGTGTGCACAGCCCCGGCAGACTCTCACGTATTACTACTCACCGGCAGGGAGGGAGAGCAGTAGGTAACTGTGTGCACAGCCCCGGCAGACTCTCACGTATTACTACTCACCGGCAGGGAGGGAGAGCAGTAAGTAACTGTGTGCACAGCCCCGGCAGACTCTCACGTATTACTACTCACCGGCAGGGAGGGAGAGCAGTAAGTGACTGTGTGCACAGCCCCGGCAGACTCTCACGTATTACTACTCACCGGCAGGGAGGGAGAGCAGTAAGTAACTGTGTGCACAGCCCCGGCAGACTCTCACGTATTACTACTCACCGGCAGGGAGGGAGAGCAGTAAGTGACTGTGTGCACAGCCCCGGCAGACTCTCACGTATTACTACTCACCGGCAGGGAGGGAGAGCAGTAAGTAACTGTGTGCACAGCCCCGGCAGACTCTCACGTATTACTACTCACCGGCAGGGAGGGAGAGCAGTAAGTAACTGTGTGCACAGCCCCGGCAGACTCTCACGTATTACTACTCACCGGCAGGGAGGGAGAGCAGTAAGTAACTGTGTGCACAGCCCTGGCAGACTCTCACGTATTACTACTCACCGGCAGGGAGGGAGAGCAGTAAGTAACTGTGTGCACAGCCCCGGCAGACTCTCACGTATTACTACTCACCGGTAGGGAGGGAGAGCAGTAAGTAACTGTGTGCACAGCCCCGGCAGACTCTCACGTATTACTACTCACCGGCAGGGAGGGAGAGCAGTAAGTAACTGTGTGCAGAGCCCCGGCAGACTCTCATGTATTACTACTCCCCGGCAGGGAGGGAGAGCAGTAAGTAACTGTGTGCACAGCCCCGGCAGACTCTCACGTATTACTACTCACCGGCAGGGAGGGAGAGCAGTAAGTAACTGTGTGCACAGCCCCGGCAGACTCTCACATATTACTACTCACCGGCAGGGAGGGAGAGCAGTAAGTAACTGTGTGCACAGCCCCGGCAGACTCTCACGTATTACTACTCACCGGCAGGGAGGGAGAGCAGTAAGTAAATGTGTGCACAGCCCCGGCAGACTCTCACGTATTACTACTCACCTGCAGGGAGGGAGAGCAGTAAGTAACTGTGTGCACAGCCCCGGCAGACTCTCACGTATTACTACTCACCGGCAGGGAGGGAGAGCAGTAAGTAACTGTGTGCACAGCCCCGGCAGACTCTCACGTATTACTACTCACCGGCAGGGAGGGAGAGCAGTAAGTAACTGTGTGCACAGCCCCGGCACACTCTCACGTATTACTACTCACCGGCAGGGAGGGAGAGCAGTAAGTAACTGTGTGCACAGCCCTGGCAGACTCTCACGTATTACTACTCACCGGCAGGAAGGGAGAGCAGTAAGTAACTGCGTGCACAGCCCCGGCAGACTCTCACGTATTACTACTCACCGGCAGGGAGGGACCAATGTATTTCAGTCTGATGACAATTCATGTCATCTGTCTCATCCTCTTCCTTCACATGTAATAGCCCAGTGCCCGGGTTTTCCTCTAGACGCCCTGTAATTACAGCAGGAAATTACCCGATAGTATATGATAGAGGATGTAATATAAACTTATAAAATATTATTATTATTACATAAAATATTAATATATCCACCTTAATGGTTAATAGGGAACAGCTATGGGTCCAAATATACCAGCAGCTTTGAATATTGTAGTAATTTTCTATGCAGCTAATTCATTCACCTTGAGGAATCCTCCTGATAGGTAAATGTGAGTTATTAAACAGTGTGTACCATGCCAATAGCGCTCTCTAATGAAGGATCCTGCGTATAACAGTCTATACCAGTATGCAGTGAGGTTTTACATAACGGATTTAATAAAGGCTGCTGAACAAATCTAAATAAAAAGCTTGCTGCCTGTTCCCCTTTTATATCTTTTAATACACGTAAGTGTTATGGTTTGGGATATACACAATACAGAGCTAATAGACGTATCCGTGTGCTGTAAACCTCAGAGGTTAAATAGCTAATAACCCTACATAAAGATTGGTCAAAACAAGTGCAACTGAAAAGGAGGATACCAGGGAGCATAAGTACTGGCTAGACGCCATCACAATACAACGGCACCAAAAAGAAAGGCGCAGAGGGATACGGCAGAGCACCTCCAGCTCCACACTAACTTCTGCCCCCAGCTATGCACTGAAGAGCAGCACCATATTGTATATAATAAGTTTATGTAACAATGCAGCAATGCTTCAGCTCCATTTAATGAAAGAATACCTAGATATCCTCAGGAGCATGCACATGTCGAGGAGCACTATATGTATAATGTTGTTACAAGCACTGCTGCAAATACAGAGCACACACCTGAGCCTACCTCAGTAAGCTCTCATGGTAAGAACTGCTGCCATATACAGAGCACACACCTGAGCCTACCTCAGTATACTCTCATGATAAGAACTGCTGCCATAAACAGAGCACACACCTGAGCCTACCTCAATATGCTCTCATGATAAGAACTGCTGCCATATACAGAGCACACACCTGAGCCTACCTCAGTATGCTCTCATGATAAGAACTGCTGCCATATACAGAGCACACACCTGAGCCTACCTCAGTATGCTCTCATGATAAGAACTGCTGCCATATACAGAGCACACACCTGAGCCTACCTCAGTATGCTCTCATGGTAAGAACTGCTGCCATATACAGAGCACACACCTGAGCCTACCTCAGTATGCTCTCATGATAAGAACTGCTGCCATATACAGAGAACACACCTGAGCCTACCTCAGTATGCGCTCATGATAAGAACTGCTGCCATATACAGAGCACACACCTGAGCCTACCTCAGTATGCTCTCATGATAAGAACTGCTGCCATATACAGGGCACACACCTGAGCCTACCTCAGTATGCTCTCGTGATAAGAACTGCTGCCATATACAGGGCACACACCTGAACCTACCTCAGTATGCTCTCATGAAAATAACTGCTGCCATATACAGAGAACACACCTGAGCCTACCTCAGTATGCTCTCATGATAAGAACTGCTGCCATATACAGAGCACACACCTGAACCTACCTCAGTATGCTCTCATGATAAGAACTGCTGCCATATACAGAGCACACACCTGAGCCTACCTCAGTATGCTCTCATGATAAGAACTGCTGCCATATACAGAGCACACACCTGAGCCTACCTCAGTATGCTCTCATGATAAGAACTGCTGCCATATACAGAGCACACACCTGAACCTACCTCAGTATGCTCTCATGAAAATAACTGCTGCCATATACAGAGAACACACCTGAGCCTACCTCAGTATGCTCTCATGATAAGAACTGCTGCCATATACAGAGCACACACCTGAGCCTCCCTCAGTATGCTCTCATGATAAGAACTGCTGCCATATACAGAGCACACACCTTAGCCTACCTCAGTATGCTCTCATAAGAACTGCTGCCATATACAGAGCACACACCTGAGCCTACGTCAGTATGCTCTCATGATAAGAACTGCTGCCATATACAGAGCACACACCTGAGCCTACCTCAGTATGCTCTAATGATAAGAACTGCTGCCATATACAGAGAACACACCTGAGCCTACCTCAGTATGCTCTCATGATAAGAACTGCTGCCATATACAGAGCACACACCTGAGCCTACCTCAGTATGCTCTCATGATAAGAACTGCTGCCATATACAGAGCACACACCTGAGCCTACGTCAGTATGCTCTCATGATAAGAACTGCTGCCATATACAGAGCACACACCTGAGCCTCCCTCAGTATGCTCTCATGATAAGAACTGCTGCCATATACAGAGCACACACCTGAGCCTACCTCAGTATGCTCTCATGGTAAGAACTGCTGCCATATACAGAGCACACACCTGAGCCTACCTCAGTATGCTCTCATGGTAAGAACTGCTGCCATATACAGAGCACACACCTGAGCCTACCTCAGTATGCTCTCATGATAAGAACTGCTGCCATATACAGAGAACACACCTGAGCCTACCTCAGTATGCTCTCATGATAAGAACTGCTGCCATAAACAGAGCACACACCTGAGCCTACCTCAGTATGCTCTCATGATAAGAACTGCAGCCATATACAGAGCACACACCTGAGCCTACCTCAGTATGCTCTCATGATAAGAACTGCTGCCATATACAGAGCACACACCTGAGCCTACCTCAGTATGCTCTCATGATAAGAACTGCTGCCATATACAGAGCACACACCTGAGCCTACCTCAGTATGCTCTCATGATAAGAACTGCTGCCATATACAGAGCACACACCTGAGCCTACCTCAGTATGCTCTCATGATAAGAACTGCTGCCATATACAGAGCACACACCTGAGCCTACCTCAGTATGCTCTCATGATAAGAACTGCTGCCATATACAGAGCACACACCTGAGCCTACCTCAGTATGCTCTCATGAAAAGCACTGCGCCCATATATAGAGCACGCTCCTTAGCCTCCCTCAGTATGCTCTCACTACCAGCACTGCTGTTATCTATAGATCATGCTCTTGACCCTTCCTCCATAGAAAAAAAACTGGGTTTCAACAAGGGAGACCAAGAGAAAGTGGTAAATGTGATAATAGAACTAAAATAAGTCGTCCCTATAACAGGTTTAGCTGCTGCAGTTTCATACAACAGAGGTTTTTCAGTTTGATTTTCTTCATTTACAGGTGGCGCTGGTGAAGCTCTGCATCGTTACACTAGGTGCTGCCATCTTGTAGCGTTGGTGATCTTGTACTCTGTGACAAAAGCGCTGCTCATGCACAGATCAGTATTGATGTTGTCTGTTTGACAGCTGTATTGTTCACTTTTATTTAATGTGCATCATAAGCTGCGTTCGGCAAGCGCTCCAAACGAACTCGAGCTCGCTTGGAGCGTTTTGTGAAGACTTCAAAGCGAGTCGCTGGGCGTTCGCTCAGTGCTCTGATGACGCAAGTGCTGGTAAAGCGGGGACTTTTCAGAGCAAGCTCAGACGCTTGTAAACATGGCAGCCTCTACGAGCAACACGTGTGTATATATATTTATTTACACACGTGTTGCTCATGGAGGCTGCCATGTTTACAATAATGTAAAAAAATCATGTTGATTTGTGAAAGTATTATTAAGTTTACAACACTTATATAATATATATATATCTCCATTCAAGATTACCAGCACTCACTATTTATTCCAAAATGCCGGGGTGTTCCCAAATTTACAATATTAATTGGTGGTTCAAATGAACAGAGGCACTTGCCGTGTTACAAAAAGTGCTTTATTCTCTCATGTGAGTAAACGTTTTCGGGCTATGATGCCCATCATCAGACTCCTGAAATGAAGAAATGACGGGCATCATAGCCCGAAAACGTTTACTCACATGAGAGAATAATGCACTTTTGTAACACGGCGAGTGCCTCTGTTCATTTGAACCACCTATATATATATATATACACACACACACACAGAGAGAAGCACACTCACAGGAACAAACTGGCTCAATACTATTGTTAGCCTGTTCTATGGCGATTTACCACCTGGGTGCAGCTTCTTTTAGCACAGTACTGATTTTCACAGAAACTTTCCTGTAGTATATCAGTCTGATCCCGCTTATTACGGTCAGTCAGCGCCTAAATACCAGGCAATTCCTCTCTGAACAAGGAACACAGCAACCACAGACGATCGTTCCGGCCTTCATTGGGCCTCGTCAGTGAGGTGTAGCCATATTCCACTAAGCACACTGAGTAAGGAGTCCACGTCTGGTTTCCCCTTTTTCCCATAGGGAGACTAAATACACACAGAGAGAAGCACATTCACAGGAACTAACAACTGGCTCAATACTATTGTTAGCCTGTTCTATGGCAATTTACCACCTGGGTGCAGCTTCTGTTAGCCCAGTAATGCATATATATAAGTGTTGTAAATGTAATATTACTTTCACAAGTAAGGGAGCTTATAATAAACGTTCTACTGCATGATAATGGAGTACGAAAAAAAGGGGGGCGGGGCGTGAGGGCGCTAGTGAAAGCTTAAGAAATCCAATGTGTGAATATTTAACACAATGTGTGTATGTATAATTAAATTTTCCTTGGTTGATTATTCTGAATTATAAAACCAAAATTTCTATCAGTGTTAATTTATATGAATATTGTGTTGCAATTTGTGTTATATAACATTTAAGATACAGTATGACCATATATCATGATTTATTAAAATGTGAATAAAGTGCACTTTGTGATAGATCGTGTACACCCAAAGTTCCTTGATTATTAGTATTCAATACTATATAGAATCAATGCTTTTACTGAAAATTTCAATGCGTTTTAGGTTTTGTATTAAATATGTGTTAACTTACAAATTCTAAATATAACGATGTTTCAAAGTAGCTAAATGCAAATACTATATAGGTATATCTATTTCATACAAATATATTCCAAAAAACCACTAAAGAGGAGAATAAATCTTAATAAAAGTTATTTATTATAGCAATATAAAATCAGATTTGATAATATAGAATAAAGGGACGTCTCCCCAATAAAAATGTGTAGAAAATAAAAACTAAGACTTAATAACAAAGGAATCTGTATCCCTAATAATTTCCCGCAACTCTGTATAACAAGGGAGTCTCTGCAATCAAATTTCTAAGAATTTCCAATTGCCGTATTTTCTTGACAGAAATATTTCCCGTTATGGCAATTAAGGTTTTTACAAAGTCAGAAAAGTTGTATAATATGCAGTCCCAAACTTGGCGGTTCAAAGTGAGAACAGATGAGTGTTATGATACTTAGCGTATGAGTTACCTTCTCCCTTATAGCCGGTTCAGTCACTGCTTCTTTCCTCGATGCGACTGCAAACTCAGACTCCCTTGTTATACAGAGTTGCGGGAAATTATTAGGGATACAGATTCCATTGTTATTAAGTCTTAGTTTTTATTTTCTACACATTTTTATTGGGGAGACGTCCCTTTATTCTATATTATAAAATCTGATTTTATATTGCTATAATAAATAACTTTTATTAAGATTTATTCTCCTCTTTAGTGTTTTTTTGGAATATATTTGTATGAAATAGATATACCTATATAGTATTTGCATTTAGATACTTTGAAACATCGTTATATTTAGAATTTGTAAGTTAACACATATTTAATACAAAACCTAAAACGCATTGAAATTTTCAGTAAAAGCATTGATTCTATATAGTATTGAATACTAATAATCAAGGAACTTTGGGTGTACAAGATCTATCACAAAGTGCACTTTATTCACATTTTAATAAATCATGATATATGGTCATACTGTATCTTAAATGTTATATAACACAAATTGCAACACAATATTCATATAAATTAACACTGATAGAAATTTTGGTTTTATAATTCAGAATAATCAACCAAGGAAAATTTAATTATACATACACACATTGTGTTAAATATTCACACATTGGATTTCTTAAGCTTTCACTAGCGCCCTCACGCCCCGCCCCCCTTTTTTTCGTATAACACAAAATTAGTCTGAAGGACTTTTTTACTGTGAGGTGTTTGGAATCACTGTTTCCAGCGCTCTACTTACTCCACTCACACCTAGAATGATAATGGAGTACACATATATAATTCATACGTGAGACGTTTCTATTTGCATACAATATTTCTAATACTTAAAAGGTATTAGAAATATTGCATGCAAATAGAAGCATTTCACATAGGAGCACTCCATTATTGTGCAGCAGATCCCTTTGCGCATGCAAACGGTTTTTCTAAGCTCCCTTACTTGTGACGTCTCCTAGCGCCACAGCATCGTTGGTACAGCTGTGAAAAAGCTGTAACATCACTAATCTGTGAGTGTTTAGTACTTCTGTTACAGGGTGTGAGAAAATCTGACATCCAAGATGGCTGCGCCCAGTATGAAGAGAACAGGTCTGAAGAGAGCTGCAGGCACAGGAGAAAAAATAACAAGTAGTGATCATATTACTGTAGCTGTGTCCAAAAGTTTTATGTCTCTTTAATGCTAAATAGTAAGGATAATTTTAATGCTGCTCATATGAGATAAATCACTAAAAAGCTACAACATCACATACACATTATAGTAACTACAGAGTTATGTGCCCATACACCTTATTAAACCCCTGATTAATGCTCCCTGTATGTGACCAACAGTACCACATACACATTATAGTAACTACACAGCTCTGTGTCTATAAACCTTATAAAACCCTGATTTAGTGCTCCCTGTATGTGATCAACAACACCACATACAGATTATAGTAACTACACAGTTCTGAACCTATAAACCTTATTAAACCCCTGATTAATGAGCCCTGTATGTGACCAACACCACATACACATTATAGTAACTACACATCTCTGTGCCTATAAAGCTTATTAAACTACTGATTAACGCTCCCTGTATGTGACCAACAACACCACATAAACATTGTAGTAACTACACAGCTCTGTGCCTATAAACCTTATTAAACCCCTGATTTAGTGCTCCCTGTATGTGATCAACAACACTACGTACACATTATAGTAACTACACAGTTCTGAACCTATAAACCTTATTAAACCCCTGATTAGTGCCCCCTGTATGTGACCAACACCACATACACATTATAGTAACTACACAGCTCTGTGCCTATAAACCTTATTAAACCCCTGATTTAATGTTCCTTGTATGTGACCAACAACACCACATACACATTATAGTAACTACACAGCTCTCTGCCTATAAACGTACTACTTTTAAGTACTCAAAGAGAATACTCTGCTGACTCCCTGCCGTTGATTCCTTTACCTCTGAGGAAATTGTGTGTTCCACTGCAGCCTGTAAATTCAGCCTCACATCCAGTTGTTTCACATTACTTTTGTTTCAATCTATGAGAAATATTTATCTTAGCTGTATTAGATCTGCTGACAGGTATAAATTGCCAGCTTAAAACTACCAATTGTTATAGCTGTTATACTGTTAGCTACAAACTAACTAAAGTTATCATCATATGAGAGCAACTAACTGAAAGCTATTAAGTTAAGTGTTGCAGTGTGTGACCCACAACACCACATACACATTATAGTAACTACACAGCTCTGTGCCTATAAACCTTATTAAACCCCTGATTTACTGCTCCCTGTATGTGACTAATAACACCACATAAACATTATAGTAACGGCACAGCTCTGTGTCTATAAACCTTATTAAACCCTTGATTTACTGATCCCTGTATGTGACCAACAACACCACATACAGATTATAGTAACTACACAGCTCTGTACCTATAAACCTTATTAAACCCCTGATTAATACCCCCTGTATGTGACCAACAACACCACATACAGATTATAGTAACTACACAGCTCTGTACCTATAAACCTTATTAAACCCCTGATTAATGCTCCCTGTATGTGACCAACAACACCACATACACATTATAGTAACTACACAGCTCTGTGTCTATAAACCTTATTAAACCCCTGATTAATGCCCCCTGTATGTGACCAACAACACCACATACAGATTATAGTAACTACACAGCTCTGTACCTATAAACCTTATTAAACCCCTGATTAATGCCCCCTGTATGTGACCAACAACACCACATACACATTATAGTAACTACACAGCTCTGTACCTATAAACCTTATTAAAGGGACAGTATACTGTAAAATAGTTTTTTCCTTAATGTGTTTACAATTGCTTTTTTTACCAACTGCAGAGTAAAAAATGTATGAAAATTAGCTTTTTAAGGTTTATTTGTGTATATTAAAGCTCTGATTTTGTGTTTTGAAGCCACAGCCTAATAAAATAGGTTGAGCTTGTAGGTATAATCAGATCTCATTACTGTATCACATTGTGCACATATACCTGCTTCTTTATCTTATATCTGTCCTTAAAACAATCACCAATACTTTGAGAGAACAATGGAGAATCAACATTGTATTACCTTATCTCTGCTTTATCACACTGGGAGTGTAATTTCTTCTGCTGGCTGTGTTTACAAAGCTTATCTATAGCTGGTACGCGCGGCCACAAACTTTCAGAATAGGTGGGGATACCACATGCTAAATTAGCAATTTCAAATGCCAATATAAGGGTAAAGGAGCTACTTGTAAACAATTTAATACACTCCAGCAGGTAAAGTGGATCATTGGGAACAAATTAAAGGGGAGAAATTTTTTGAGTAAACTGTCCCTTTAAACCCCTGATTAATGCTCCCTGTATGTGACCAACAACACCACATACACATTATAGTAACTACACAGCTCTGTGTCTATAAACCTTATTAAACCCCTGATTAATGCCCCCTGTATGTGACCAACAACACCACATACAGATTATAGTAACTACACAGCTCTGTACCTATAAACCTTATTAAACCCCTGTTTAATGCCCCCTGTATGTGACCAACAACACCACATACACATTATAGTAACTACACAGCTCTGTACCTATAAACCTTATTAAACCCCTGATTAATACTCCCTTTATGTGACCAACAACACCACATACACATTATAGTAACTACACAGCTCTGTGTCTATAAACCTTATTAAACCCCTGATTAATGCCCCTGTATGTGACCAACAACACCACATACAGATTATAGTAACTACACAGCTCTGTACCTATAAACCTTATTAAAACCCTGATTAATGCCCCCTGTATGTGACCAACAACACCACATACACATTATAATAACTACACAGCTCTGTGTCTATAAACCTTATTAAACCCCTGATTAATGCCCCCTGTATGTGACCAACAACACCACATACAGATTATAGTAACTACACAGCTCTGTACCTATAAACCTTATTAAACCCCTGATTAATGCTCCCTGTATGTGACCAACACCACCACATACAGATTATAGTAACTACACAGCTCTGTGTCTATAAACCTTATTAAACCCCTGATTAATGCTCCCTGTATGTGACCAACACCACCACATACAGATTATAGTAACTACACAGCTCTGTACCTATAAACCTTATTAAACCCCCGATTAATGCCCCCTGTATGTGACCAACAACACCACATATAGATTATAGTAACTACACAGCTCTGTACCTATAAACCTCATTAAAGCAGCAAATATTAAGTTAATTAAATGGATACAGAAGTTAATAGTATGTTAGTGTTAAACAGTCCAAGCACATTAGTGCATGACATAATAAAATATAGTTACTTAAAGAAAAAAGTAAAAAAACACCTTTTAAACTATTGTTTTTTTAAAGATGAAACTGGCACCATGAGCAAGTGCTGATTGGTTGGTGCATTGATACCAAGTGTGAGGACTTGATGAAAATCTCATCATTAACAATAAGACTATAGCAGCTTTTTAAACTCTGCTTAGCAGAAACTTCTGTACATCCCCAGTATACTACTAACCCCTATATCCCTTTAAGGTGATCAGATCACTGAGGTTTCTGGTTGGTTACTGTAAATATTCAGTAAAAAACTACTTGTCCAAGGGACTAAATCGGGAGCCCAATCTACTTGTCCTGATTCGCAAAATAATTTTTTTATTGATGACAAATTAGGAGACAGACCTAACAATAAGCCAAAATATTTATTTCATGATTCAGATAGAATATACAATTTTAAACAACTTTTCAATGTACTTCTATTATTACATTTTCTTTGTTTTCTTGTTATCTTTTGTTGAAAAGCAGAAAGGTTAGTTTAGGAGTGTGCACGTGTCTGTAGCACTATATGGCAGCAGTTTTGGAACAATGTTTTATATTAGCAAGAGCACTAGATGGGAGCACTATTTCCTGTCATGTAGTGCTCCAGACAGGTGCAGACTAACTATATAGATATCTCTTACACAAAGAATAACATGAGAACAAAGCAAATTTGATAATAGAAGTGAATTGGAAACTTTATTTAAATTGTATTCTCTATCTGACTCATTAAAGACAAATTCTGGTTTCTTATCACTTTAATCAATTTACTATTATTTTTCTGCAGTTCTAGTCTAGTCACTGAAGAAATCGCTAGTCACTGAAGAAATCACTAGTCACTAAAGAAATCACTAGTCACTGAAGAAATCACTAGTCACTAAAGAAATCACTAGTCACTAAAGAAATCGCTAGTCACTAAAGAAATCACTAGTCACTGAAGAAATCACTAGTCACTGAAGAAATCACTAGTCACTAAAGAAATCACTAGTCACTGAAGAAATCACTAGTCACTAAAGAAATCACTAGTCACTAAAGAAATCACTAGTCACTGAAGAAATCACTAGTCACTAAAGAAATCGCTAGTCACTGAAGAAATCACTAGTCACTAAAGAAATCACTAGTCACTGAAGAAATCACTAGTCACTAAAGAAATCACTAGTCACTGAAGAAATCACTAGTCACTAAAGAAGTCACTAGTCACTAAAGAAATCGCTAGTCACTAAAGAAATCACTAGTCACTAAAGAAATCACTAGTCACTAAAGAAATCACTAGTCACTGAAGAAATCACTAGTCACTGAAGAAATCACTAGTCACTGGTGTGATAGGGACACAGTGAGGGCAGGGAGGACTGTCATTTTAATGCAGATAAATGTGCGTGTGTTTGACAGGTGTTTGTAATTGGAATTACAGTGTGAACAAATTTCTTCAGTGACTAGACTAGAAGTTACTGCTGAAAATTTTAAGTAAATTGATATTTGCTAATCTGTGATCTGGAGGGGGTATTTATTTTATATTGGAATAGAAAGTAAATACCCCTTTAGACTATAATAAAGTTGAAATGAAACATAAGGGCCACTCATGGACCCATGACATAAAATTTTAACTAAAAGCAAAATGTCCTATTATTCACACATGCAACATACTATTTCTGAGTATGAATCAACAAAATGATATAGGAACAGATTGTGCCACTATGTATGCTGAATAGCTTATTATGGTTTCAGTTCCACACATTGCACACAAAAAAAATGCAGATCCCAAAACTAAACAAAACAAACCCAATTATAGTCACATATTTAAACAGAATAGCCTTATATAAGTCTATGATATATAAATGATCCACAGTGACAGGCAATGCTTAGTTTGTCAGACTGAAGAGACCTCAGGTATGGACTATTTGACTCAAATAGCCCATACCTGAGGTCTAAGTGAATGTTGTTTTATTTCAACCATCACTGTCTGGCTTTGTTCTTAGAATTTACTGAGGATCTCACAGATTTTTCTTTTAGAATAGGTACTGCAGAGATTAAAATTGCTTTCCTGCTTCGTATTTGAGTGCTCATCTACCCCACTCCAGTGCCATCAATCTCCCCACTTCATATCTTTAGTCCGTGACCATTATGGGTCTGAAAAGGGTTGCGATCACTATCATGTGTCTCTAGAAGGGAACTTCTCAGCAGATTAGTTAATATTGCTTATTACGCAGTCTAGATCACACGCCAAGTCAATGGGTAACACAAGTGGGTGTTGTAACTTATTTGGTCTCCCCGTGGAGAATCGTTTCCCCTGCCACTTGGCTATTTCTGTAGCAGCATCGCTGCTTACATCAAAGCCCATCACCTCCTTACCGCCCATCCTTCCTTACAGAACCGCCCACCCAGTAATCCTACTGAGGGCATTGCAATAGATTCAGTATCCCCATTAGAATCTGTATACCTGTCTCTCACCGCACTTCAGCTCCAAACCCCTCCCCTTTCTCACAGTCTAAAGCTCCCTTTCATTAAAGGTGGAATAGCTGGATCAGACGTTAGCTCAGTAACATATACAGAGTATTGAAGTATGTAATGGTACATTTTTATTGTCTAGCATTATCAGTGCATAGTTCAATACTCTGTTTCATTTTTATGGTATTTTGCAACTAAAGCAACTTTCTCTTACGGCTAAATCAAGAGAAAACAGTTGTCTCAGGGTGGATTGTTTTATTTTAAGCACATACTGTTATACTCAAACATTAATATGCTCTATTTCAGAATCACTTCTAAGTATAGACAGTCACACGTTAATAATTACAGATTAATAGTTTTAAAAAGGGTCCATAATATATATATATATATGTGTGTGTGTGTATATATATATATATATATATATATATACACACACACACATTATGGACCCCTTTAATACTATTAATCTGTAATTATTAAAGTGTGTCTATACTTAGAAGTGATTCTGAAAAAGAGCATATTAATGTTTGAATATAACAGTATGTGCTTAAAATAAAACAATCCACTCTGAGACAACTGTTTTCTCTTGATTTACTGAAATGGAGCTTTAGACTGTGAGAAAGGGGAGGGGTTTGGAGCTGAAGCACGGCAAAAGACAGGGATACAGAATCTACTGAATCTATTGCAACTGTCACTGGCACCAGGCTGCAAGGGTTAAACTCCTACCCCCCACTACCTCACCCCTGTTGTTTATCAACGGATTTGGGCTCCTCAGAGCAACCTCAATCTCTAGGAGTCTTTGTTTGCTTGTTTTTGCTTTCATACTTTGTCAGAGAAGAGCTGGTCTCTGACCGGAAAAACCCTCTTAGGCTGGCCGGGCTCCTGGAACACCCTGTGGCAGCCTCACAACGGACACCTGCCTAACCCCACTCAGGCTGGCCGGGCTCCTGTTGGCCACAGAACAGCAGGACACCCGCTAACTTTACCCCGGTCACTCCAGCGGCCCCTTGCCCCAGAGCTCCGCTCTAATGGGGATTGGTAGCCCCTAGGGAGGACAAGAGCTGTGGGAATTACCGGAGGGGAGCTCCTTTGGAACCAGGGGTTTTGGACACCCCTACCCCCATAACTTCAACAGACTATCTCCGGTTCCCAGTAACGAATCACTCTGCTTTTTGGACTGTGGCATCTGGGGACCCAGAGCGCCACCAGGATCACCCAGAAACCACCACCCCTGGGTACTGGGATTCTGTGGCTCCTATGGAGGTGCCAGCCTGTCTGGAGGGGAGGGAAAATTGTGGGATTGTCCAGACTGGGCCCCAGTACCTACCCGAAAACCGCAACCTCGTCCGATCACTGCTCCCCAGGTCAGACGCACAAACTCCCGCAAGTGTTTTGAATGCAGACAGGTGGGATACCTCCGACATCACTGCCCGCACAAGACAACCGCAACCTCTCCACACCTGCAGCCAGGGTAAGCAGAAGCGGTGGTACGACAGAACTGCTTGTGCCCGCACACTGATAGTGGGACAGAAGGTGCTTGCCCTGAAGCCTATCAAAACAGATAAGTAACAGGCTGCCTGGAAAGGCTTACCAGGTAGTTGAGCAGATTAATTACAACACCTACCTAGTAGCCAAATTCTCAGATGGCAGGATCCAGAGAACCTTCCATGTGAACATGTTGAAGGCATACTCCGGGCGAGCCCAAGATGTGGCCGCAATATGTGGAATCAGAGAATCTTCCCATGCCGGAGCTTTCCCTCCCTGACGAAACCCCCCAGGGAATAGCTGATATTGCCCTAGATGAGAGGTTAGCAGCTGCCGAGAGGCAGCAAGTCCAGCACTTACTAGAAGGCCAGCAAGAGATGTTCTCTAATGTCCCTGGGTATACCACAGCGGCCATACACAGAGTAGAGACTCCAGGACAGACCTCCCCTGTGGCAAGCAGCTTACAGAGTCCCTGAAGCAGTCAGACTCAGTATGCACTGAGAGCTCCGGGAAATGTTGGACCTCGGCGTTGTTGAACAGTCCAACAGTCCCTGGGCCTCCCCGTTGGTACCCAAGAAAGATGGCATTACCTGGTTCTGCATTGACTACCGTAAGCTCAAAGACAGAACCACCACTGACGCCTAACCCATGCCCAGAGTTGATGACCTCCTGGACAGAATTTCCAAAGGTCATTTCCTGACCACTCTTGACCTCTGCAAGGGATACTGGCAGATCCCTCTAGACCCCGAGTCAGCCCCCAAGTCTGCCTGCATCAACCCTTTCAGCCTCTACCAGTTCATGGTAATGCCATTTGGGATAAAGAATGCTCCAGCCACCTTCCAGAGAATGGTGGATCACCTGCTGGATGGCTTCCAGGACTATGCCTGTGCATGTATATTTTCAGTAAAAATCCTAGAATGATAGAGATTAGTAACCGAAAACTTCAAAGTTATAAAACAGCACGCAAAGTTCAGCTGTAAATAAGACAAAATCATACAGATATTTATAATATTTAAATAATAATAAAAGCAGCATTTTTCAAAAATAGTCGAACTATAACTAAGTTGCTCACAGAGGTGGGGAAACAGCACTGAAGCTTATAGAGCGAGAGCCACCCATAGTAAATAGCCCAATAATTGCGCTGCTAGAGAGGGACACAGAAATCGACCACTCACCTCCATTGCTAATCTCAAGCACTAGCAGGGAGGAGCTGAGACTTGAGATGCTCGCTGAATTGGCGGCAAAGAAAAAAAAAAAGAAGCTTTACCCTTCTGCGTTCTGCTTGCCCGCAGCAGGGCTAAAAGAAAAAACAACCCACATGCCCTGCGCCCAGAACTGAATGTCCTGGGCGTCGGGCGATAGGAATTGCACATCCCTGAATACTATCCCATTCTGATGACAAAACCAGGTGACATGCATGTGACGTCCTGCTTACCTCCGTGTGCATCAGGAAGCTCTGAGGTGTGGTTCTCGGTCTTGTCAGACATTGTCTTGTTCAGCAACTGAATTTTTCAGATATTCTAATAATGTTTCTTCTTTACTGACAAACGCAGTGATGTTTATTGTACGTGATCTTCATAGTAACAGGAGCCTACACAGAGAGATAGAGGGGGGAAAAGGGTCTCATGTACAGTTCATTGTCATAGGGGGGAACACTTTGAATTATTTATGTTCAAAATCTGAGCATCATAAACAGACCAGGACTCAGGAATACCCCTGCTTGGTTACAAAGGGATAAAGTGAATAAAATTGATTAATCAGAGGACAGTGAGTATAATAAATAAACTATTCTAAGAGTTCATATAATTATGTCACAAATTACATTTTATTTTTGAGGAATGTGACACCTCTGTGTTGAAGCCGTTTCTAATAATTTGTACATTTTTGTATTTAAACACCAATTTCAGTGTGTGTGTGTGTGGGGGGGGGGGGTTCTGTGAATTAACCCACACAAATTATATGCGTTTTTTTAGCAGACCAATCACTTTTAGAAACAAACTTTAGTTTGCAATAATACCCAAATATGAAAAAAGCAGTCATATGAAATGCAAAACTATTTTTGTGTCATTCTTCTACAACTTATATGACCGGAGTCAACAGTATGGCAATCTCATCTATAAATAATGGCTATACCTACACTATATATATATATATATATATATATATATATATATATATATATTCAAAGGTGGATACAGCGCCTATATGTCCAATATACTGATGTGGTATGTGAGGAATAAAGGATGGGAAAAAGCAAATAAGAACATAGAAAATAAAAGAAAAAATAAAAGAAAAATATATATATATTAAAATAAAATAACAATAAAAAGTCCAGCTAAAAATAGCATATAAAATATATGAACTCTGAAACGATGTTCATATGAGTCCTGGAAGTAATCTAAATCGTAGTGAATCTCCAGATGTAGTGGTTGTATAGATATAGTTGGTATATAATACCCTTACCAGATCTTACCTCAATCGAATGAGGTAAGTATGCCGCACTGGGGGTATATATAGATGATTGGGTTTCCTCCTTGTATCCTGCTTGTGGTGTTCGTTGACCTCTTGGAGTATGCAGGGATGTGCCTCTGATGATGAATAGATCCCTTGTACTTCCTATGGATTCGTGGTTGGCCTCTTGGAGTGCTCTTTCTGCTCTGGTATTAACTTTCTCCGGCGTGAGGATACCTTTTAAACTGGTTTGTGGATCTGGGAGACTGGTGTTAGATTTGAGGCTTTTAAATTGTCTAGCAGAAGGGAACACACTGCAACACAGATCTTGATCTGAAGTCAATGGTTACAGTTAGCAAAGTTTAAGATTTCAGCACCCAGAGTATTTCCCTTTCATACAGGAGGATAATACCACTATATGGAAGAAAAGTAGCCACAAGATTCTCTTTCCAAAAAGAGCGTTCCAGCAAGGTTGTCTCAAAACTACTGTGTCCACCATAGACTGCACCACATCAGTATATTGGACATATAGGCGCTGTATCCACCTTTGAATATATATTCTCTTTTACTGTCTAGGGCTTCACAACCCTCCCAGTATATGTCCTATATAGCTGCCACTATTTCCTATACACCCTTTGACCAGCGCCCACAACAGAGTATCACTTGTGTCAACTCAGTTCACTGAGGAGACACATTTTACTTATTTCTACATATATATATATATATATATATATATATATATATATATATATATATAGGGGGAAAACTAAACCTTTATTGTTTATTCGTCTTTGGGAGCACATAAGGCTTTATGGTTAGTTTATGGTTAGTTTTGCACTACTTGTCTTATTATTAAGCAATACGCTGCAGAACTAAAGGCTGATGTACTGCAGGGGTGTCACAGACGTTGGTGCCAGTGTGTATAAAACATTGATAATTAAGCTTTATGTAATTAATAATGTATTTTTTTTATAACCATTGTCACTAATGTCTTCTACACGTTCTGTATCGGTCTCACCCACATGCCTCCTCCACAACACCTTATATAGAGACACTATACATTGAACCTATAGAGATCCCTTTTGTATCACATGCACCACCCACTAATAAGAGGTCAATTTATCAAAGGCTTTCGCCAGCCTTTGAGCCCCTACGGCTGCAGGTTCTCACACAAGAACCTGCAAGCCATATTTAACAAGCAGCGGTCATCAGACTGCTGCTTTGCTAACCTCTTCGCCACCTCTTGCTTGGCGAAATTCAATCTCCCCGGTCTTTTCCGACCGGGGAGATTGACAGCTCCTGTCCGGGCACGATTGCACGCAAGCACAAAATAGCGCTCGTGTGCAATGCTGAATTACTCCAGGAGAATTCAGACCGCCAGAGGCGAGCTGCGGCAGACAGGGGCCCGTATATGTGCCCCTGTCCGCCTCAGCTTGATAAAACGCCCCCTATAGAACATCAAGCAGAGATACACAGTACTATAGAAAGGGTCCATATGTCATAAATACACTCTTCCCTTATATATAAACATTTAATAATTCATGTTCCCTCAGCCTCACACACAGCAACCTACTCACTACCTTATATAAAGGGATATGAAATTTTAGAAAGTCTTCCTCTGCCTCACACACAGCCCCCTCCCCAGTACCGTATATATATAGAACTGTATTATTAATTATAGGCTCTGCCTCACACATACACCCAGAGAGATTGCTTGTCTCACATACATCGCCCCTCCCCAGTACCTTATATACAGATATATATTATTATAGAGAGGTTTCCCGTGTCTCATATACACAACCCTTTCCTATCAACTTATATACAGATCTAGATCTTTATTATTATATGGAGATGCCCTGTGTCTAACACTCACTGCCCCCTGCACCTTATATACAGATCTAAATTTGTATATAGATTTTCCCACTGCCGCACACACATCCAAACCGATCCCTATACAGATGTAAGTTATTGTGAGGTTCCCACTGCATCACACACGCAGCTCCCTACCCAGTGCCTTATATACAGCTATATAATACTATAGAGAGGCTCCATCTGCCTCACAAACACACATCCAGCTCCCTCCCAGAGCCTGTTGCTTCATACATACAGGATTTCTTTAGTACAGCATATGCAGGTACATAACACTAATAAAACGGTTGCTTTGCTTGTGTTTACCTACGTGAATCAGCCGTGTTAAATACGGATAGTGTAACAGCTACTTCCATTCCATCAGAAGGACCTATGATGTCATAAGTCACATGGCTGCTGTAACCACACGGGAACAAGTACTACAGGAAGTAGCTGGGTGGGTAACTTCAATGGATGCAGCTTCCGGTGTGTACCATGTGATCGCTGCCGTCCTGTACACTACGGAACAAGCTGCTACCGCCTGACTGCCTCAGTTCAGCAATCTATATGGTTGTTCTATGTAGGTAACTTTCTAATTGGTAATGTGTCTGTGTATAAAGCACTGGGGAGATATGTGTTTCACAACGAACCTCTCTTAGTGACTATATCTGTATAAGCTACTGCAGAAGACTTTATTTTAGAGGCAAAGAGAACCATAATATTAGGTGTCTGTATATAAGGTACTGGAGATTGGGTTAGGTGTGTGAGGCAGAGGGAACCTCTCTATAATATGTGTGTGAGGAAGAGGGGTGTGTGCGAGGCACAGGGGGCCGCCATATTATATATCTGTATATAAGGTACTGGTGGGGACTGTGTGTTTGAGGCATAGGTAACTTCTCTATTATATGTATATCTTCGTTTAAAGTACTGAAGAGGGGTGGTATGAGACAGAAGGAAACTATAATATATAATATCTGTATATAGTATTCTGGGGAGGGGGCTGTGTGTGGGGTCACAGAGGATCTCAATGTTATATATCTGAATTCTCTATATAAGGTACTGGAAAGGTAGCGGCTAGATTCTATCCCTCTAAAGGACACTCTGACATCACAGCAGTCACGTGACTGCAGTGATCACATGGTACAGAGAGCTGAGTGAGGAAGCAGAAGTGCGGGAGACTCAAATCGATAGGACATTTTTTGCTTTCCTTCTGCTGCTGTCAAGAACTGGTTGTGGGAAAATATTACACTTGGG
>NC_069502.1:825695577-825774315 GCF_027579735.1 Bombina bombina
TTTTGTCTGTTCAGCAGAAAATGCACTTCTATAAGAATAAAATAAACTGTGTGTTATGTGCGTGATATATATCAGCAAAGTACCAAAGTATCCTGATGAGATTTCTGCTCCTGTTCTACCTTGTTGAAGCTAATTGGAGTCTTATCTCAAGTGTCATTTGAGACTCACTCCTACTGACCCCTGCTCCTTTAGAAATAAATGCTTTTATCAGTGATATCATTTTAAATAGGCATTAAACACTAGTTTTGTGATATAAAATGTTTAATAATGTGCAATTAAACAACTTTACAATATACTGTCATTATTTATTAATATGGCTGCACCATTACTTTTATGGAGATTAAAACTTTACTCTTACATTTAGGGTTTCCACCTCTGCCATGTTTTCCTGGACACTTATGAGTTACACTGCAGGGTGTGCAGGGAGGAACATGAATAGTGCTGTCCAGGGTTACTATTTTTTTTCTGTCCAGCAGCACAATGCAGGTTTATCCTTGCACACCCTGCAACATGTGTAACGCATAAGTGTCCAGGAAAACATGGCCGAGGTGGCAACCCTACTTACATTAGTTGTTTTAACCCCTTAATGACAACTGACGTACCAGGTACGTCATGCATTAACAATCAGTTAATGACAATGGAAGTACCTGGTACGTCAGTTGTCTAACAGAGTGCTGGAAGTGATCACAATCACTTCCAGCAGCTCTGAGGGTATTGCAGTGATGCCTCGATATGGAGGCATCCTGCAATACCCCTTTACAAGACTCTGATGCAGAGAGAGCCACTCTGTGGCCCTCTCTGCACCGGTAGTGATGGTGCCGATGGTGCCTCTGACCGGTGGGAGGAGGGAGCGTGTGCGCGCGCACGAGTGTGTGTGTGCATGTGGGCGCACGTGCACATGCGCACATTAGCCACACTGACACCAATGAAAAAATAAGGGGAAAAAAAGTTATTATTTTTTTTTTATATATTTAAAAGGATCTGTGAGGGGGAGGGGGTGGGGGTATTGTGGGGGGGGCTGCTACACTACAGAAATAAATAAACACAAATAACAGTTATAAATACAATTAAAATAAGTTTGGTTTGTGGGGCCAAACTGGGTACTGGCAGACAGCTGCCAGTACCCAAGATGGCGGTAATTAGGTAGGGGAGAGGGCTAGAGAGCTGGAGGGGGGGATCAGGGAGGTTGGTGCTAAGGCAGGGGTCCATCACAACTAAAATATTTTATAATTTTTATTTAAAAAAAAAAAAAACTCTTATTTAGTACTGGCAGACTTTCTGCCAGTACTTAAGATGGCGGTAACAATTGTGGGGTGGGGGAGGGAAGAGAGCTATTTGGGAGGGATCAGGGGGTGGGATGTGTCAGGTGGGAGGCTGATCTCTAAAATTAACCCTGCAAGCTCCCTACAAGCTACCTAATTTAACCCCTTCACTGCTGGGCATAATTCACGTGTTGTGCGCAGCAGCATTTAGCGGCCTTCTAATTACCAAAAAGCAACGCCAAAGCCATATAAATCTGCTATTTCTGAACAAAGGGGATCCCAGAGAAGCTTTTACAACAATTTCTGCCATAATTGCACAAGCTGTTTGTAAATAATTTCAGTGAGAAACCTAAAATTGTGAAAAATGTAAAGTTTTTTTTTTTTATTTGCTCGCATTTGGCGGTGAAATGGTGGCATAAAATATACCAAAATGGGCCTAGATCAATACTTGGGGTTGTCTACTACACTACACTAAAGCTAAAATTAACCCTACAAGCTCCCTAATTAACCCCTTCACTCCTGGGCATAAAACGTGTGGTGCGCAGCGGCATTTAGCGGCCTTCTAATTACCAAAAAGCAACCACAAAGCCATATAAGTCTGTTATTTCTGAAAAAGGGGATCCCAGAGAAGCATTTACAACCATTTGTGCCATAATTGCAGAAGCTGTTTGTAAATAATTTCAGTGGGAAACCTAAAGTTTGTGACAAAATTTGTGAAAAAGTGAACTTTTTTTTTTTTTTATCGCATTTGGCGGCGAAATGGTGGCATGAAATATACCAAAATGGGCCTAGATCAATACTTTGGGATGTCTTCTAAAACAAAATATATACATGTCAAGGGATATTCAGATATTCCTGACAGATATCAGGGGCGCGATCCGATATAGATCGCAGTTTGCGGCGCAAGCGAGGGAACCGGCGTCGCCCGCAGTTTCAGCTCGCAACTCGAGCCATCCCATATAAGTCGCCGTCAGATGCTAACGTGCCGTAAGTCTCACAAACCAGCGATGTCCAGAAATCTGCGCAAGTACAAATTTCTGGCGTCGCCAGTGACTTGCGGCACGTTAGAAGCTGCCGGCGCCTATAAAACCTGACTAAAGTCTAAAACACCCGCACTGTCTAACACGCCTCCCTAACATAGCCCGCACTGTCTAACCCTCTATCCGCTATCCCCCCTCACTAGCCTAACAATAAAAAAAGCTATTAACCCCTAAACCGCCGCTCCCGTACCCTGCCGCCAGCTATATTATATCTATAACCCCCTAAAGTGAGCCCCTAACACCGCCGCCATCTATATTAAAATTATTAACCCCTAATGTAGATATTAAATAGTTAATAACTATTTAATATCTATTATACCTAGTTAAAATAATTAACAATTTACCTGTAAAATAAATATTAACCCTAACATAGCTACAATGTAATTATTAATTATATTGTAGCTATCTTAGGGTTTATTTTATAGGTAAGTATTTAGATTTAAATAGGAATATTTTAGTTTATAAATGAATTAGATTAATTTAATATAAATTTAGTTAGGGTTAGATAGAGTTAATATAGTTAATATAAATATTATAGTAACTATATTAACCCTAATATAATTAGGGTTAATATAGTTAATATATATAATGTAATAACTATATTAACTATAATATACTTAGGGTTAATATAGATAATATAGCTGGCGGCGGGGTAGGTAGATTAAATTAGGGGTTAATCATTTTAATAGAGATGGCGGCGGTGTAAGGGGCTTACATTAGGGGTTAATAATATTAATATAGCTGGCGGCGGTATAGGGGGATTAGATTAGGGGTTAATAATTTTTATATAGGTGGCGGCGGTGTAAGGGGTCAGATTAGGGGATAGATAAGGTAGATGGCGGCGGTTTTAGAGGCTCACAGTAGGGGGTTAGTTTATGTAGATGGCGGCGGGGTCCGGGAGCGGCGGTTTAGGGGGTAATAACTTTATTAGGGATTTCGGGGGGGGGGGGGATCGCGGTTGACAGGGAGATAGACATTGCGCATGCGTTAGGTGTTAGGTTTATTTTAGCAGATCGCGGTTGACAGGGAGATAGACATTGCGCATGCGTTAGGTGTTAGGTTTATTTTAGCAGCCAGTTTAGGAAGTTACGGGGCTCCAGTAGTCAGCGTAAGGCTTCTTACGGCTGCTTTTTGTGGCGAGGTGAAAATGGAGTAAGTTTTCTCCATTTTCGCCACGTAAGTCCTTACGCTGCATATTGGATACCAAACTGCGCTGGTTTGGTATACCTGCCTATGGCCCAAAAAACTACGGGCGACGGCAGAAATATACGCGCGTAACTTCTAGGTTACGCCGTATATAGGATACCAAATCAGCGTAAATATTGGCGTCGCCGGCTTTTGCGGGCGACGCTTTATATCGGATCGACCCCCAGGGTTCCAAAGTAACTAGCGCTAATTTTGAAAAAAAGTGGTTTGGAAATAGCAAAGTGCTACTTGTATTTATTGCCCCATAAATTGCAAAAAAAGCAAAGAACATGTAAACATTGGGTATTTCTAAACTCAGGACAAAATTTATAAACTATTTAGCATGGGTGTTTTTTGGTGATTGTAGATTTGTAGCAGATTTTGGGGGTCAAAGTTAGAAAAAGTGTGTTTTTTTCCATTTTTTCCTCATATTTTATCTTTTTTTTTTTAGTAAATTATAAGATATGATGAAAATAATGGTATCTTTAGAAAGTCCATTTAATGACGAGAAAAACGGTATATAATATGTGTGGGTACAATAATGAGTATATAAACGGTATATAATATGTGTGAGTACAGTAATGAGTATATAAACAGTATATAATATGTGTGGGTACAGTAATGAGTATATAAACTGTATATAATATGTGTGGGTACAATAATGAGTATATAAACGGTATATAATATGTGTGGGTACAGTAATGAGTATATAAACGGTATATAATATGTGTGGGTACAGTAAATGAGTAAGAGGAAAATTACAGCTAAACACAAACACTGCAGAAATGTAAAAATAGCCATTGTCATTAAGGGTAAGAAAATTGAAAAATGGTCCGGTCATTAAGGGGTTAAAGGGAAAGTCTACTTTTTAATTGTTATTGTTTATAAAGATAGATAATGCCTTTATTACCCATTCCCCAGTTTTGCAGAACCAACACAGTTATATTAATATACTTTTTACCTCTGTGATTACCTTGTATCTAAGCCTCTGCAAACTGCTCCTTATCTCAGTTATATTAATATACTTTTTACCTCTGTGATTATCCTGTATCTAAGCCTCTGCAGACTGCCCCTTATTTCAGTTATATTAATATACTTTTTACCTCTGTGATTACCCTGTATCTAAGCCTCTGCAAACTGCCCCTTATCTCAGTTATATTAATATACTTTTTACCTCTGTGATTACCCTGTATCTAAGCCTCTGCAAACTGCCCCTTGCATTTTATGTTATTGTGAATTGCATTAAAGGGACATTTCAGACAAAATTGGAATCCGCATGGATGCATTTAAGTTTTGAATAGCAGCATTTCCGTAATATAGATGTATTAGCAAAAATGCTTGTAATAAATTTATAGCTGTTTCAAAAGTGTATTTAAATATGCACTGTGCACCAGCATTTTTTACACAACACTGGCTCAGAGAGCCTAAGGTGCTTGCACCATTTGGTAATGACCCAATATGTTAATTGCTGACATAATACAAGCCCTACTGATGCTCTGTACAGCTGCAGTATTTAAAATACTGTTGAACTGAGAATATCTAGCTATGCCTCACATGCAGGTGCAGAGAAAAATGCTAACACTAAAACAGTGATACCGTTTACTAGAAGCATTTTTGCCAAAACATTTATATTGCAAATATGTTTCTATTCAAGGATGTAATTCATCTGAGGGCATTTCTATTTTGACTGGAATGTCCCTTTAATACGTGTTTTCATACTTTGATTCCATATTATGCATTGTGAGGATATTTAGTTTTGTCCTGAACAATCACAATCCCCCTTAGATCCATAACACATTAAGGAGAATATCGACTATAAACAAAGATGTAGAAATTCTTATAAATGTTTATTCTGTACAAAATAAATATTTCTCTGTTCCTACAAAACTGTCATCGGCATCACTATAAACTCACTATACACAGGCATACTATAGACTCACTATACACAAGCATACTATAGACTCTCTATACACAAGCACTACTATACACTCTATACACAAGCATACTATGGACTCTATACACATGCACTACTATAGTCTCACTATACACAAGCACTACTATAGTCTCACTATACACAAGCACTACTATAGACTATACACAAGCATACTATGGACTCTACACAAGCACTACTATAGACACACTATACACAAGCATACTATAGACTCTATACACAAGCACTATAGACGCACTATACACAAGCATACTATGGACTCTATACACAAGCACTACTATAGACGCACTATACACAAGCACTACTATAGACGCACTATACACAAGCACTACTATAGACACACTATACACAAGCATACTATAGACTCTATACACAAGCACTACTATAGACGCACTATACACAAGCACTACTATAGACGCACTATACACAAGCACTACTATAGACGCACTATACACAAGCACTACTATAGACTCACTATGCACAAGCATACTATAGACTCACTGTACACAAGCACTACTATAGACTCACTATACACAAGCACTACTGTAGACGCACTATACACTAGCATACTATAGACTCTATACACAAGCATTACTATAGACTCACTGTACACAAGCATTCTATAGACGCACTGTACACAAGCATACTATAGACGCACTGTACACAAGCACTACTATAGACGCACTATGCACAAGCATACTATAGACGCACTGTACACAAGCATACTATAGACGCACTATGCACAAGCATACTATAGACGCACTGTACACAAGCATACTATAGACTCTCTATACACAAGCACTACTATAGACGCACCATGCACAAGCATACTATAGACGCACTGTACACAAGCACTATTATAGACTCACTGTACACAAGCACTACTATAGACTCACTGTAAAATAAATGACAGGGGTAATTGACTACGCCCGGAAAAGAAAACAAGCTCACTATAAAGGGACCTCCTAACAAAGGACCCAGCTAATTACGTGGGAAAAAGTGACAGAGTAGGAGGGCCAAAGGCTAAAGTAATCTATCAGGGCTATACAAGAAACAGATAATGTTGCAGTGGGCCACTTAAAGACAAAAGATACAAAAAATGGTGACCTATCTAACAAACAGATAGTGACCTATCTAACAAATAAATATTGGTAGCAGATATAAAAACAGATATTATTTAATTGTAGCAGATATAAAAAAACAGAAATATTTATACAGTTTACGAAATCTGGCTAAGCAGAAGCAGATAAACCTGTGATAAGTGTGTGCCACCTTAAGGTGCAAATTATGTGCCAGATATAGTGAGTTACAAATAAATAACAGACACTGGCATATATACAATGTACAATAATACAGTCAAGTGGGTACCCAAGTGAATAAACGCCCCCCTTGGGGCAAAAAATGATTCATTGAAAAATGCAAAAATAGTGTACAAAAAGCATCTCTGATGAGTGTTTTTAATAATCCCAGTGACAGTCTGTTCTTAGAACATGTAAGTGAAAGGATCCTGAATATTGTCCTTTAGAATTTCCTGAGATAATATCCTAAAAGGGTGTCCTTAATAGTGCTGCAACAGCCTTGGTGGTGCGGAACAGCTAGGTATAACAACCAATGGTCACGGGACCTGGATATGCTCAGCCTATAAAAGTAAAAACAAATGCAAAAACCATAACCAAGGGAATTAACTCGCATAGCATACTATAGACTCACTGTACACAAGCATACTATAGACTCTATACACAAGCATACTATAGACTCACTGTACACAAGCATACTATAGACTAACTCTACACAAGCATACTATAGACTCACTGTACACAAGCATACTATAGACTCTATACACAAGCATACTATAGACTCACTGTACACAAGCATACTATAGACTAACTCTACACAAGCATACTATAGACTCACTGTACACAAGCATACTATAGACTCACTGTACACAAGCATACTATAGACTCTATACACAAGCATACTATAGACTCTATACACAAGCATACTATAGACTCACTGTACACAAGCATACTATAGACTCACTGTACACAAGCATACTATAGACTAACTCTACACAAGCATACTATAGACTCACTGTACACAAGCATACTATAGACTCACTGTACACAAGCATACTATAGACTAACTCTACACAAGCATACTATAGACTAACTCTACACAAGCATACTATAGACTCTATACACAAGCATATTATAGACTCACTGTACACAAGCATACTATAGACTCTATACACAAGCATACTATAGACTCACTGTACACAAGCATACTATAGACTAACTCTACACAAGCATACTATAGACTAACTCTACACAAGCATACTATAGACTCTATACACAAGCATACTATAGACTCACTGTACACAAGCATACTATAGACTCACTGTACACAAGCATACTATAGACTCTATACACAAGCATACTATAGACTCACTGTACACAAGCATACTATAGACTCTATACACAAGCATACTATAGACTCACTGTACACAAGCATACTATAGACTCACTGTACACAAGCATACTATAGACTAACTCTACACAAGCATACTATAGACTAACTCTACACAAGCATACTATAGACTCTATACACAAGCATATTATAGACTCACTGTACACAAGCATACTATAGACTCTATACACAAGCATACTATAGACTCACTGTACACAAGCATACTATAGACTAACTCTACACAAGCATACTATAGACTAACTCTACACAAGCATACTATAGACTCTATACACAAGCATACTATAGACTCACTGTACACAAGCATACTATAGACTCACTGTACACAAGCATACTATAGACTCTATACACAAGCATACTATAGACTCTATACACAAGCATACTATAGACTCACTGTACACAAGCATACTATAGACTAACTCTACACAAGCATACTATAGACTAACTCTACACAAGCATACTATAGACTCTATACACAAGCATACTATAGACTCACTGTACACAAGCATACTATAGACTAACTCTACACAAGCATACTATAGACTAACTCTACACAAGCATACTATAGACTCTATACACAAGCATACTATAGACTCACTGTACACAAGCATACTATAGACTCACTGTACACAAGCATACTATAGACTCATTGTACACAAGCATACTATAGACTAACTCTACACAAGCATACTATAGACTAACTCTACACAAGCATACTATAGACTAACTCTACACAAGCATACTATAGACTCTATACACAAGCATATTATAGACTCACTGTACACAAGCATACTATAGACTCACTGTACACAAGCATACTATAGACTCACTGTACACAAGCATACTATAGACTCTATACACAAGCATACTATAGACTCACTGTACACAAGCATACTATAGACTAACTCTACACAAGCATACTATAGACTAACTCTACACAAGCATACTATAGACTCTATACACAAGCATACTATAGACTCACTGTACACAAGCATACTATAGACTCACTGTACACAAGCATACTATAGACTCTATACACAAGCATACTATAGACTCACTGTACACAAGCATACTATAGACTCTATACACAAGCATACTATAGACTCACTGTACACAAGCATACTATAGACTCACTGTACACAAGCATACTATAGACTAACTCTACACAAGCATACTATAGACTAACTCTACACAAGCATACTATAGACTCTATACACAAGCATATTATAGACTCACTGTACACAAGCATACTATAGACTCTATACACAAGCATACTATAGACTCACTGTACACAAGCATACTATAGACTAACTCTACACAAGCATACTATAGACTAACTCTACACAAGCATACTATAGACTCTATACACAAGCATACTATAGACTCACTGTACACAAGCATACTATAGACTCACTGTACACAAGCATACTATAGACTCTATACACAAGCATACTATAGACTCTATACACAAGCATACTATAGACTCACTGTACACAAGCATACTATAGACTAACTCTACACAAGCATACTATAGACTAACTCTACACAAGCATACTATAGACTCTATACACAAGCATACTATAGACTCACTGTACACAAGCATACTATAGACTAACTCTACACAAGCATACTATAGACTAACTCTACACAAGCATACTATAGACTCTATACACAAGCATACTATAGACTCACTGTACACAAGCATACTATAGACTCACTGTACACAAGCATACTATAGACTCATTGTACACAAGCATACTATAGACTAACTCTACACAAGCATACTATAGACTAACTCTACACAAGCATACTATAGACTAACTCTACACAAGCATACTATAGACTCTATACACAAGCATATTATAGACTCACTGTACACAAGCATACTATAGACTCACTGTACACAAGCATACTATAGACTCACTGTACACAAGCATACTATAGACTAACTCTACACAAGCATACTATAGACTAACTCTACACAAGCATACTATAGACTAACTCTACACAAGCATACTATAGACTCTATACACAAGCATACTATAGACTCACTGTACACAAGCATACTATAGACTCTCTGTACACAAGCATACTATAGACTCACTGTACACAAGCATATTATAGACTCACTGTACACAAGCATACTATAGACTCTATACACAAGCATACTATAGACTCACTGTACACAAGCATACTATAGACTCTCTGTACACAAGCATACTATAGACGCACTGTACACAAGCATACTATAGACTCACTGTACACAAGCATACTATAGACTAACTCTACACAAGCATACTATAGACTCACTGTACACAAGCATATTATAGACTCACTGTACACAAGCATACTATAGACTCTATACACAAGCATACTATAGACTCACTGTACACAAGCATACTATAGACGCACTGTACACAAGCATACTATAGACTCACTGTACACAAGCATACTATAGACTCACTGTACACAAGCATACTATAGACTCTATACACAAGCATACTATAGACTCACTGTACACAAGCATATTATAGACTCACTGTACACAAGCATACTATAGACTCTATACACAAGCATACTATAGACTCACTGTACACAAGCATACTATAGACGCACTGTACACAAGCATACTATAGACTCACTGTACACAAGCATACTATAGACTCTATACACAAGCATACTATAGACTCACTGTACACAAGCATACTATAGACTCTCTGTACACAAGCATACTATAGACTCACTGTACACAAGCATACTATAGACTCACTGTACACAAGCATACTATAGACTAACTCTACACAAGCATACTATAGACTCACTGTACACAAGCATACTATAGACTCTGTACACAAGCATACTATAGACTCTATACACAAGCATACTATAGACTCACTGTACACAAGCATACTATAGACTCTATACACAAGCATACTATAGACTCTATACACAAGCATACTATAGACTCACTGTACACAAGCATACTATAGACTAACTCTACACAAGCATACTATAGACTCACTGTACACAAGCATACTATAGACTCTGTACACAAGCATACTATAGACTCACTGTACACAAGCATACTATAGACTAACTCTACACAAACATACTATAGACTCACTGTACACAAGCATACTATAGACTCTATACACAAGCACTACTATAGACTATACACAAGCATACTATAGACTCACTGTACACAAGCATACTATAGACTCTATACACAAGCATACTATAGACTCACTATACACAAGCAAACTTAGCTATCAAACTATAAATGGACAAACCAATCACATGTTTATATGTAGAGAAATGTAAAAATAAAGTTACAGTATTGTTTGGTTTGTGGCCTTTATTGGGAAAAGCTGCCTTACTGCTGCTATAGTCTGATGATTCAAATGGGGCTGATATTAATGACAGAGTAAACTGACAAGTCAGACAGAACATGCAGTTTTAAACAATTTTCCTATTTACTTCTATTAACTAATTTGCTTCATTCTCTTGGTATCATTTGGTGAATAGCAAACCTAGGTAGTCACAGGAGCAGCAATTCACTTCTGTCAGCTAGCTGGTGATTGGTGGCTGCACTAATATGCCTCTTGTTATTGGCTCACCCAGTTCCCAGTAGAGCATTGCTGCTCCTTCAAGAAATGATACCAAGACAATTAAGCAAATATCACAGTAGATGTAAATTGGAAATTTCTTTATAATTGGATTCTCTATCCAAATCGTGAAAGAAAGAAAAAATGTTTTTTTATCCCTTTAGGTGCTAGGAACATAATCTCAATAAACATGTAGAAGGGATTTTAACTTGGCGAAGAGAACATTCTAAACACGAGTTATATGATATACTGGTCTTATCAATACAAGTGTAGCATAAAAAAATAGGGAAACCATGCAAGGCACAACTCCATTACCTGCTAGCATACAATTAGATGCATTACTGGTCTTATCAATACAAGTTATATGATATACTGGTCTTATCAATACAAGTGTAGCATAAAAAAATAGGGAAACCATGCAAGGCACAACTCCATTACCTGGTAGCATAAAATTAGACACATTTCACTGATGCATTTTGGTTTTAACAGACACTTTTTTACAATAGACTTGTATTAACAAAATAATGATACTGTCATCACCATATCAACAGCATATGCACATATGCTGTTTATGCCTTATACACAAAGATTTAAACATGGCACCTTTTTAAAGAAAGGGCCCTATTGAATATTGACCCCATTTATTTCATACAAGATGCCACAGTCTCTCTGAGCAGGGTGGTGTCTGATTGCTGGTGCATGGGGTGCACACAGCGTGTGTCAATGAAACACTAATAGCTTCTAAATACATACAAAGAATAATGTGGTTTAGCTTAGAAATTATCGTTTAGACAAAGGGCCAGGTGTACTATTGGCCGTGTGGACAGGGTTCTAAACTTGAATCTGTATGTCCTCTATTTGTATGTACCAAAATTTACCGAGTGTGTACTGCCACCCCCTTCCCGCATGGCAGGGAAGGGCCTGTCAATCACTCCAAGCAAGCGTGCTCAGGGTGATTTCTCTCTGTCGACTCAGAGGTGACGGAGATTGTAAAAAGCAGCGGTTATCACACTACTTAATAAATGGAGCCCTTAAAGGGACAGTCTAGTCAAAATTAAACTTTCATGATTCAGATAGGGCATGCAATTTTAATCAACTTTCCAATTTACTTCTATTATCTAATTTGCTCAATTCTTTAGATATCCTTTGTTGAAGAAATAGCAATGCACATGTGTGAGCCAATCACACAAGGGCTTTCTGTGCAGCAACCAATCAGCAGCTACTGAGCATATCTAGATATGCTTTTCAGCAAGTGATATCAAGAGAATGAAGCAAACTAGATAATAGAAGTAAATTAGAAAGATGTTTAAAATTTGGTTTCATGTCCCTTTAAAGCCTCAAGAACTCCAGGGTTGTCTCATCCACTTGTCTTCTATTTAATGTGTAAATGTTAGCGGCTTCTATGGTCATTACAGAGAATTCACCACTTATAATCCCTATGCGTCATATTGATGAGGGGGCAAAATAACCTGCAGTCCCTGCTGCAGCTCTCCCAGCCCTTATAAAAGTCCTGTTTTGCTGAGGACCACCTGACCATGCCCTGATTTGCTTACTATCTGCCCTGCTTCACGCTGTCCTTTCTGGAGGAATCTTTTAAGGTTTGAAGTTTAATAGGGCATATTAGTATAATAAAAAGTTATCATTCTGTACTAAAACGCCACTGAAATACCTATCTTATAACGCCTTTCAGTTACTATAAGAGATGGGACAATAACCAGCTGTATAAGCAAGCTGTATATGGGCAACATGTTTTGCAGTATGTGATTTAACTCTGTCCCTATCCCTATACAGGACATGACCACTATGGGGCCAAAATGTCCTTTAGTAGTATGTGATCTAGCTCTGTCACTTTGAACAGGCTAATTCCCATCCCTATACAGGACCTGACCACTAGGGGGCAAACATATCCTTTAGCAGTATGTGATCTAGCTCTGTCACCTTGAACAGGCTAATTCCCATCCCTATACAGGACATGACCACTAGGGGGCAAACATATCCTTTAGCAGTATGGGATCTATCTTTGTCACTGTGAGCGGGCTAATTCCCATCCCTATACAGGACCTGACCACTAGGGGGCAAGATGTCCTTTAGCAGTATGTGATCTAGCTCTGTCACCTTGAACAGGCTAATTTCCATCCCTATACAGGACATGACCACTAGTGGCATAAATATCCTTTAGCAGTATGGGATCTATCTTTGTCACTGTGAGCGGGCTAATTCCCATCCCTATACAGGACCTGACCACTAGGGGGCAAGATGTCCTTTAGCAGTATGTGATCTAGCTCTGTCAATTTGAACAGGCTAATTCCCATCCCTATACAGGACATGACCACTAGGGGCAAAAATATCCTTTAGCAGTATGGGATCTATCTTTGTCACTGTGAGCGGGCTAATTCCCATCCCTATACAGGACATGACCACTAGGGGGCAAAATGTCCTTTAGCAGTATGGGATTTAGCTTTTTCACACTGAGTGAGCTAAATCCCATTCTCAGAAAGGACAATGTCCTTTAGAGGGATAGAATCTAGTCTCAACCGTACTGGAAAGTGAGCTGTGTGTGTGAGGCACAGGGGACCACAGTGTGAGCCTTTAACATATACCATATATATGTGTATATATATATATATATATATATATATACACACACACACACCATATATACATGCGCACACACACAAACAACATATACACATATACACGCACACAACATATACACATACATACCATACACACCATATATATACACACACACACAACATATACACATACATACCATACACACACACACACAAACAACATATACACATACACACCATATATATACACACCATATATATATATATATATATATATATACACACACACACACACACACAAACAATATATATACACAAACAACATATACACATACACACACCATATATACACGCGCACACACACAAACAACATATACACATACACACACAACATATACACATACATACCATACATACACCATATATATACACACACAACATATACACACACATACATACCATACACACACAAACAACATATACACATACACACCATATATATATATATATATACACACCATATACACACGCACACCACATATACACACACACCGTATAGACACACACACCACATATACACACACCATATACACAACACACACTTATTAAAGAACAAAAAAAAATTCTAAGTATTTTGGTTGGCTCCTACACTCCTAGAATACATGTGTTAAGCCCTGACTTACCTTTTCTGCAATGTGCTGTAGTGATGTCCAGTTCATGAACGAATCGTCCATTTGAACTGGATCTTTTCAGTGAACTGTATGAATCAGTTCACCAGACTGAACTGATTCGTTTCAAACAGTTCACTTCCTGAGTCTGCAGCAGCACTGGTAATACGATTCTAGAGTGTGTACTGCTTCTGCTAACTCCTCCTTTGCAATGAATCAGACAGTCTCACTCTAGGATCATATTACCAGTACTGTTACTGATTCAAGAAGTGAACTGTTTGCAAACGAATCAGTGTACTGTTAACTCCTTTGCAGTGAATCATTCAGTTAACAGTACACTGATTCAAATATACCCCTAACTGCACCTAAATTAACTCTTACAAAAGTAGCAGGTCTCAACCTTATATTTATAAACCAAAACTCTGTATGGCTTATAAATAAATATAAGGTTGAGACCTGCTGCTTCTGTAAGGGTTAATTTAAGGTGCAGTTAGAGGTATATTTGAATCAGTGTACTGTTAACTGAACGATTCATTGCAAAGGAGTTAACAGTACACTGATTCAAATATACCCCAAACTGCACCTTAAATTAACCCTTAGAGAAGCAGCATGTTTATTTATAAGCCATACAGAGTTTTGGGCTGTTTACACATTAATACTAAGGTCTATATTATTACTATATTATTACTATATTAATGTCATATTCTATTGTCACTTTTATTATAATATAAGTCTTTTATAAGATATGCCTATCTTAGGAAAATACATACAACACAGTACATAGAACAGAGTATACAGCATGCTCTGTTATATGTACTGTGTTGTATGCATCTGTGAAGGAGCCAACGCTGCCTGGCTGAGGACTCAGGAGGAGCTGAACTGAATCATGAGTCACACAATTCACACAGTCAGTGACTCATGATTCAGGAACAAATCTGCGGCTCTACAGTTCACCTACTGAACATGAGGTAGAGCCTCTATCTCATGTTCAGTAGGTGAACTGGTGAATCGGTTCATGAACCAGTTCAGTTAATCGAACTGTCCGAAATGAACCGATTCACACAGAAGAACCGAACTTCCCATCTCTAATGTGCTGTTCCCTGTACCACACTGGAGATCAGGAAGTGAGTGGAAATTGACAAGAGAGGGACGTAGCAAATATTTTCATTGAGATAGAATGGAACAGTGACACCTGCAGGCAGAAATTAAAAGTGCAGGCAAAAAATATTTTTAACTGCAACTGCCGTTCTTTCTGCAGAGATCCTTCAGTTTCTGCGAAAAGAACGCAGATTGTACAGTGTTCTGTTTTGCTTCTATTATCAAATTTGTTTTGTTCCCATGTTATTCCATAATGAAGAGATAACTAGATAGGCATCTGGGGCACTACATGTCAGCCCAGAGGCAGAATTTTTTTTTCACTTTCTGCGATTAGTTTTTTTAGTGAAAAACTTGCTGCAGATTATAATTTTAAATAAAATGTAATTTAAAATTAGGCAGTTACACTAAAGCGCCAGTTCAATTGTAATGTGTTGGTTAACTGGAGGATAAAGTAATTTTTTAAGTTTTATTATATAGTGCAATAGTTGAAAATTGAATTGCAAATTAGCTGCAGACAAAAGAAATTGTATAAAATGTCTCTTGAATAAATTAGTTTCCTTTTCTCTTTGTCTAACATAAAAATGTAGTAATAAAAATGTGCATTGCTCATAAGAACGTCTTAGATTCAGAAAAAAACAGCTTTGCAGACTGGGAAAGGTTTGCGCTGTTAAACAAATATTTTACTGTTCTCTTCAAACAGAACTTTGCTCTGGATGCACTGTGGTAAGGAAACCTTACACAGTGCAGCCAGAGCGCACTGCTGTTTGAAGAGAACAGTTAAATGTGGAGCAGCACTGGAAAGTTAAATAGTTGACAGTTCCTGCATGTGTCCTTTTCTTTTTGCAGACATTCTGCATTTTCTGCGATGACAGCTCAGATCACTGGACGTTCTGCCTTGTAGCATGGCAGGAACTAGTGCTGCCATCTAGTGGTTTTACAAATGGATACCATTCTTGCAAAACTGCTGCCAAATAGTGCTCCAGAAATGGGCTGGCTCCTTAGCATATGTCCCTCCTTTTCAAAAAATTATACCAAGAGAACAAAGAAAAATTGATAATATAAATAAATTATAAAGTTGTCTAAAATTGTTTCATATCCCTTTAACAATGTGATTAACCATTGGTTAAACACATAGCACTACAGTGTTGCTAGTGTTAAAATTAGTTGTTTTAACAGCATTTGAACACTATAATAGACTATTACCTTTTTATAATAATCTATATCTGTATATAAGATGCTGCAGAGAGGGTTGTGTTTGTATGGAACCTCTCTACTAAGTTTTTGTAGAAGGGGGCTCTGTTTGATTGAGAGGGAACCTGTCTGTGATAATATGTATCTCTATAAGGTACTGGGGAGGGGTCTGTATCTGTGAGAGGCAGAGGGAACATCTCTATAATTATATATAGCTGTATAGAAGATACTGGTGAGGGGTCTGTGTATGTGGGAGGTAAAGGGAACTATATATATATATATATATATATATATATATATATATATATATACACACTGTACAGTAAGCACATTGAGTTTATCTGTTTTTTAAATGTTTAGTTCTATGTAATGAAATAACTTTTTGCAATATATTTTCTCTATCTATTTTGCCCCTTTTCTGTGTAATTTGGTTCAGAAAATTAAAGTGAATGTAAATTTTGATGCTGAAGTGCCTGGTTTTTAAAAATTCGATTAAAAACAGGGGCACTTTAATTCATCAAAACCTACCTTTTAATCTTGACAGCCGCTCCAGCTTCCCCCGGTCGTCGCAAGCCATTTCTGACGTAAGAAATGATGGATTGGTCATCCTCCAATCACGGCTCCCCCCCCCCCCCCCGGGGGAATCGGTGTCTGATTCAAAGCCGTGATTGGAGGAAGCCAGATTCCACACTTTAGACCCAGGAAGAGGCTTTGCGACGGGCGGAGGAAGCTGGAGCAGCTGTCAAGATTAAAGGGTAAGTATTTTTTCACAACATGAGTGAAATGTAAATTTTTATGAATTAAAGTGCCCCTGTTTTTAATCAAATTTTTAAAAACCGGGCACTTTCGCATCAAAATTTACATTCACTTTAAGCAATTTCTAATTCTAAGAACTTGGGGTGCACCCCTGCTGGCTTCTCAAGGCTAACTCGGCTATGTACTGGGGCTAGCCTTGTTGTCTGTGGGCTAAACCCCAGATTGGCGTCTCTAAATAAAGAAAATGCTGGTTGGAGTTTGGCTATTGAAAAATAACTGCTGTAAAGAAGGATGTTAATGTTAGACTTGGCTGATATGTTATTCTATAGCAACACAACAGGAATGTCCTGTAATTGCAAGGTGTTTGCTGTCCCTTTAAGTGATAGTAGCTCAGACAAACTGATAAAAGTTTATTCATCCCTGTGACTCAGCCGATACTTGAATCCTGGGAGTCTGTTTAATTGAGGGAACTAATAAGAAAGAGTGTAGAGTACTGGCACTAGTTTAGTGTATATAGGAATATATGGAACTGGTAATTGTTCCGGTGCTTACCCACCTAAATTATGACATAGGGAAGAAAAAGAGGTAAGAGAACCTCAAAGAAAGCAGGTGGTTTAGACTAGCACTCATTCCTATCTAACGTAATTAAAAAATAAACTTTTAATAAGTAAATTTAATACCGGCCTAAATACCAAGTGTACCAAATTAAAACTAAGTCTCAAATGTCCCCCTGTTTCCTGGCCGATAGCAGCTCCCTCGGCTTCAGGTGACAGGGACACTTGGACTCCAATTTAAAAACAACAACATTCACCAACGTGCAAATGAATGCACAAAATGTTTGGCAGCAAACTAGTTTCGGCTGTACTATGTCCACAGCATTGAGAAAGGCTGATAGTACAGCCGAAACTAGTTTGCTGCCAAACATTTTGTGCATTCATTTGCACGTTGGTGAATGTTGTTGTTTTTAAATTGGAGTCCAAGTGTCCCTGTCACCTGAAGCCGAGGGAGCTGCTATCGGCCAGGAAACAGGGGGACATTTGAGACTTAGTTTTAATTTGGTACACTTGGTATTTAGGCCGGTATTAAATTTACTTATTAAAAGTTTATTTTTTAATTACGTTAGATAGGAATGAGTGCTAGTCTAAACCACCTGCTTTCTTTGAGGTTCTCTTTCCTATTTTTCTTCCCTAATTGAGGGAACTGTCAGGGTATAAATAGCGCTTCTTATCAAACTCCAGGTGCCATTAAACAACGTTGGTGATGTGTAAAAAAAATAAATGCTTTTTGTTCCACTTGCTATAAGCTACTGCAGTATAGTGTAAAACTGTGCATGGGTACACAAGGGAATTCCAGAGAATAATCACCAATTTGGGCTTATATTTTAATTAATTCATTAATTAATGCAAACTAAAGTTGGTTTCTAAAAGTGCTAGGTCTATTGAAAATAGTAACTCACAGAAGAAATAAACACATTGAAGTTGATATTCAAAAACAATAAATGTAAATGGCTGTAAACAGCTTCAGCACAAGGTTGTCGAATGGCTCAAATTAAAGGTTTAAGGCTTTGTAAATAATAACATAAAATAAAAAGCTATATATTGTTAGAGAAGTTAAAGGGGCGGTCTACTCCAGAATGTTTATTGTTTAAAAAGATAGATAATCCCTTTATTACCCATTCTCCCTAATGGTGATGCGGGAAGCCAGATATGGACCCGTTGCTCAGTGTGCCTAGAGCTTTATTACCCAATCCTCAGTTTTGCATAACCAGAATGGTTGTATTAATACACTTTTTTACCTCTGTGATTACCTTGTATCTAAGCCTCTGCAGAATGCCCCCTTATTCTAGTTGTTTTGACAGACATGCATTTTAGCCAATCAGTGCTTACTCCTAGGTAACTCCACGTGCATGTGCACAATGTTATCTATATGGCACAAATTAACTAACGCCCTCTAGCTGTGGAAAACTGTCAAAATGCCCTGAGATAAGAGACGGCCTTCAAGGCCTTACAAATTAACATATGAGCTTACCGAGGACTAGCTTTCAACAAAGAATACCAAGAGAACAAAGCAAATTTGATGATAAAAGTAAATTGTAAAGTTTTTTTTTTTTTTTTTTTTTAAATTGCATGTCCTATCTGAATCATGAAAGTTTCATTTTGACTAGACTGTCCCTTTAATGTATACCCCATATGACAATGAACTGTACATGAGTGTCTCTCTCTCTATCTCTCTGTGTTTAGGCTCCTGTTACTGTGAAGATCACGTACAATAGACGTCACTGCGTTTGCCAGTAAAGGGGAAACATTATAAGAATATCTGACAAATTCAGTTGTGCTGAACAAGAAAATGTTTGCCAAGATTGAGAACCAAACCTCAAACTTTCCTGATGCACACGGAGGTAAGCAGGACGTCACATGTATGTCACCTGGTTTTGTCATCAGAATGGGAAAATATTTACATTAACTAACCAGAAACCTCAGTGATCTCATTGTCTTAAAGGGACAAAGGGGTTGATAGTATATTGGTAATGTACAGAAGTCTCTACCTTGCTGTGTATACAATCTTGCTTTACTAATGTTGTTAATGACCAGCCCCAAGGCAGAACATACTGCGATGTGCGATCTCATCGCAGAAAATGTACCATTTCTGCAGAATTCTTTTTTTGCCTGCACTTTTAATTTCTGCCTGCAGGTGTCACTGTTCCATTCTTTCTCAATTTAATTATTTACTACGTTCCTCTCTCTTCAATTTCCTCCCCATTCCCGAACTCCAGTGCGGTACAGGGTAACAGCACATTGCAGAAATGTAAGTCAGGGCTTAACAAATTTATTCTAGGAGTCTAGGAGCCAATCAAAATACTTAGGAGCAAGATTTTTTTTTTGTTCTTTAATGTGTGTGTGTGTGTATATATGTATGTGTGTGTGTATATCTGTGTGTATATCTGTGTGTATGTGCGTATCTGTGTGTATGTGTATATCTGTGTGTATGTGCGTATCTGTGTGTGTGTGTATATCTGTGTGTATGTGCGTATCTGTGTGTGTGTGTATATCTGTGTGTATGTGCGTATGTATGTGTGTCAATTTCCTCCCCCCTTCCTGAACTCCAGTGTGGTACAGGGTAATAGCACATTGCAGAAACGGTGAGTCAGGGCATAACAAATTTATTTTAAGACACTGCAGAAAATATTTCACAAAAAAAAATCTCATTGCAGAAAATAAAATAAAAAAAAGTTCTGCCTCTGGGATGACCAGATCGGCACTATGTGCTCATGCCCAGTCTCTGCATAAAGAGCACTTATTGGATAGGTAAGCTCCATGCATAGTGTACCAACCAATCAGCTATTGCACATGTTGCCAATTTCTTATATACAAAATGCCTAAACATGTTTTTGTTTGTTTTTGTAGGCACTTTGCATTGCACAATGTTTTACTCTAGTGTGCTTAAATTGTACAACACCAGTTTATGAAATCAGAGTGCAATCTGTATATGGCAGCAGTGCTTGTCGTTAGACCATATAGAGGTAGGCACAGGAGCACTGTCTATATATGGCAAAAAGATGTGTAGTCCACAGCACTATGAATAAGCATCTGTTTATTAAAGCATAACGGACGGGTAAATGTGCACATTTTGCTTTAATAAACAGATGCTTATTCATAGTGCTGTATGTCCTACATGCACTACCCCAGATGGGAGTTCCAGGTGCTAAGCTTTACTTTATCTGTTGTGTCTATATATGACATCAGTGTTTGTCCTGAGATCATACTGAGGTAGGCTCAGAAGTGCTCTCTCTATATGACAACAGTGTTTATCATTAGAGCATACTGAAGTAGGCACAACAACATGCTCTATATATGGCAGCAGTGTTTGTCATTAGAGCATACTGAGGTAGGGTCAGGAGCGCTTTCTATATAGCTGCAGTGGTATGCTCAGGAGCATGCTCTATATATGGCAGCAGTACTTGTCATAAGAGCATACTGAAGTAGACATGGGAGAGCACTCTATATATGCCAGCAATGTTGGTCATGAGTGCATACTGAGGTAGGTATAGGAGTGTTACAGACAATGGATACCCCGACTGGGTATATCCGCCAAAAGGTCCTGCTTTCTCCCCGGAACCTGTAGCTGTATAGCTGGAAAGTGATTATAGCAAGTAGCCCACCCTAATAACCAGACAAGACCAGTATTAAAGGGACAGTACACTGTAAAATTGTTTTTTATATGAATGTATTTTCAATGACTTGTTATACCAGCTGCATAGTATAAAATTTATGAGAAATTACATTTTCAGTTTATTTGTGTATATGAAGTAGCTGTTTTTCTGCTTTTTTTTTTATTGAGGTTCATGTACAGGTGTACAAAAAATATACGATGAGCAAACAAAGGGAAAACAAAGCATATGATTGCAATACAATTAGAAAGCTTTACGTACATCACATTAAAATGACACTAATCTCTGAATAGTTAGTATTGCGCTGTAAAGTTTGGGAAAAGAATGCAGTGCTTATCATTAATGGTGGGTGTTCTACTTATAAACCCTATAAAATGGATTAACACTAATTTATGAATAGTTAGTATTGCGCTGTAAAGTTCGGGAAAAGAATGCAGTGCTTATCATTAATGGTGGGTGTTCTACTTATAAACCCTATAAAATGGATTAAGGAGGCCACTCTTGGAACTCAAGTGCTTAAGTGGTAATACTATTTATAGAAGGCATCTGAAAGTGAAGAGGCCACTTTGCGTCTCATCTTGTAAACCTCATTTTTTATTTTTGTAGTACTTTAACAGAACAGTATAGCGTTAAGAAGTTATAGAAGGGGCTCTGCCAGAAAATAACTAATTTACAACTTTTAAGTACTTAGTAGAGGATGGAGCTACACTTAAACCTGGGGGTTATATCTAAATAGGATGTAGGGGTCAATAAGCTAGTGGCATCATTTGGTGTTGTCACAGAAAAAAGGTCTCAAGGGCCAAACAAGATATGGACTGTAAGCCAGGTGGATTCCTCTGCTAGGTAAACAGAAGAGAAAATTAGATCTCTTGTTGAGCACCTAGATGTGGACTGTTGTAGAATATTAGCAATAGGAAAAATGATAGCCAGAATCATATCTTAAGCCTACAAGGGAGGTAATGGATAAACCTGTGTGAACAGGTATTTAATTTTATAAAAGGTGTAAGAGTTATATATGTGGCTCTAATGTTTAAACTGGTAAATTTATGATAATCTAACAAACGCCTAAATGCTGAAGTTAGGGACTCATCGTCTCGCCGTCCCGACCGCTAACAGCAAGATGCCATCCCAGAGTGAAAAATAAAGTAAAGCTTTAAATCACTAGAAATGCAAATAGGGCTCTGACTAAAGTATGTTCTGGGGTGCACGTGAAGAGGCAGTCCTATAAGCTAGCTACTATGTGTAGTACAAGAGCATATAAGTTTATCCTTTTTTTAAGCATATTCATACCAAGGTAGGAATTGATAAACAGCTAAAGGGTCATAGAGAGTGCAAGATGTCTGAAACTATGGGTCTGACAAAGTGTCCTAAGAGAGTAAGTACCATGGGATCTAAAAGTTGACAGACACAGGCTGCAAATATACACGTAGTTAAACATGAGGGACATTCTCGCAGTTTAGAGCATAGTATTGATAGGATTTGATATCTACATGAGAAGATCATATTGTGATATTTAACTTAACATCAAATGATACATTAAAACTAAGGCAATACAACACAACTGAACAGGCTGTGTGACTACAGTTACTTGTCACAGTCCAGGGTGAACATATATTTATAAGCTGCAAATAGACCCATAGCCAAACCAGAACAACATTAGGAGCATTCTCATAGTTTAGAGCATAATATTTATAGAATTTGACACCCAGATAAAAAGATCTTATTATGATATTTAACTTAAAGGGACACTGAACCCAATTTTTTTCTTTCGTGATTCAAATAGAGCATACAATTTTAAGGAACTGTCTAACTCCTATTATCAATTTTTCTTCGTTCTCTTGCTATCTTTATTTGAAAAAGAAGGCATCTAAGCTTCTTTTTTGGTTCAGCACTTTTTTTTATTGGTGGATGAATTTATCCACCAATCAGCAAGAATAACCCAGGTTATTCACCAAAAATGGGCCGGCATCTAAACTTACATTCTTGCATTTCAAATAAAGATACCAAGAGAGTGAAGAAAATTTGATAATAGGAGTAAATTAGAAAGTTGCTTAAAATTGCATGCTCTGTCTGAATCACGAAATATATTTTTTTAGTTTAGTGTCCCTTTAATAGCCTTATAGGAACACTAAAAACTAAGGCAATGCAATACAATAGAACAGGCTTTGTGACTACAGTTCATTGCCATATGTTAGAATGGACATATGCAGGCTGCAAATGGGCAGGTAGTTAGACTAGAGTAACTATGTCCCAACCAGCACCATGTAGCAAAGCCAGAACCAAATGCAATACAGCAGGCTATGCATCTACTGGTTCTTGCCTCGATCTCCACAAACAGCCTGTAATTAACCTCCAGGATCCCATGTTAGATACAGCAAACCTGTGTAGGAAAGAATCTTAGGGTGCTTGTCAAGACCAGTCCTGCCTTCAAGGCTCCACCTTAGATGCAGTGAAATTGTACAGGGAAGGATGGTAGGTATCATCACTATTCGTGCACAGAACGTTATTTTTGGGTGCATGCATATTAGGCCAGTAGAGTCCCCCTTTACATGCCCTCATTTTGGAATTACAGCCCATCGTGTAAGTTGTTGTCTGTTCAGCGCTGGCTACCCACACTGAAGGCTCCGCAGCAGGAAGCTCAGTAGATGCAAATAGCGAGTGCCAAATATTCAAGAAACCGCTTGTTCCATGGATTTTGTCTTCACTCGATTGGGCAATAGAGCTCTCTATATTGTCATCCGGTAGTTTAGCCTTGACATCTCGGACTGTGAGCTCTGCAGGAGCAGAATGAGCTTCGTCATTGGCAGGCAGCAGATGCTGGAGCTCCACCACACCACAGCCTCCACATTTCACTGAGACCTGCTCAGGCTGTATGTGTTGTTTTGCGAAGCATAATTTTCTGTAAAGCTAAATGCCGCGTGCAGCTTCTCTTCAAAGGCAGCGCTATGAGATTCAAGTAGACAGCGCAGCTCCTCCAAAATATATATAGCCGTCTCCATGGCATAATAAATATAAGGCAAATTGACGAAGTAACGCTGTATAATGCTATGAGAATAGTTTTAAATTGCAGTGACTGGTGAGGTGGCACTGCTCCTTAACGACAGGCCCACAAAGGGTACCCGCAGGGGGGTCTAAATAATGGCAACAGTCCTCAGCGTGACTTGGGAGCCCGGGTGAATTTGTAAAATCCTGCAGCCACGAGGTTGGAAAGATGGCTGCCACTTATGCAGAGTCAGGATAGGGCTCCGATCCCAATTCAAAGATGTAGCACAAGAGGTTAAATGTGGCTTTTGCCAGCTGCTAGATAGGAGTCCAGGGTGTACTCAAGGGGTTTCTCATGGTTCAACTCTGTGATAAACCATAGGTAAGGTTGAATATAGCATAGTCAGGACCAGAGCAGCAAGATTATGCGACCATTCTCGTGTGCACCGGACTCCACCCCCTGGTTTTGTGCTTTTGAACTACAGCCTATTACAATGGGTTGAGCTTCAGGTAATATCAGATCTCATTGTGTTATCACTTTGTGTACACACACTTGCTTCCTTATCTTATATTTGTCTAGAAAACCAAAGCTCAATACTTAGAGAGAACAATGGAAAATTATCATTTTATTACTTTACTAGCATGCCCCCCACTGAGAGTGTAATCTCTTCTGCTGGCTGTGTTTACTTAGGCTATTCAATATAATCTACTCCAGTATAGTAACTTTCAGTATAGGTTGGGACACCACAGGCTAAATCAGCTATTTCAAATGCCAAAATAGGGGTAAAGGAGCTACTTGTAAACAATTTAAAACACTCCAGCAGGTAAAATGAATCAGTGGGAACAATTTAAAGGGGAGACATTTTTTGGGTGAACTGTCCCTTTAAGGTGAAACACGAACAGACTTTATTGTGAAACACACACTGCTTATATACACACTGTGCAAAGAAAGGAAGTGTGGGACAGAAGCGCTCCAAAGAAATGAAGCCTACCTTGCAAATGAAAGTACTATGTTGTAGAGTGATCAATATTACTGATAAGTTTATAGTATTTCTAAATGTTCCCAATACAAAAAACAAAAGATTTATTAAAATGCTAAAAATTGCTAATGTAGCACACTAAAGTTGCTATAAGATGCCGGCATCTATAATAATCAATATATTTAATACTAAGTGTACCTCAGCAATGATATGTTATCAATTGTAGGTAGCAATCTTACATACTAAATAGCGCTATTTTTGTATCTTATGGTAACGATTAGCAAAAAACAATAAAACAAAGCCAATACTTGTATGTTAAGCTAAAATGTTCCCAAATGGTTTGTGACTTATTCGTTGGTGTATAGTGTCTTGCACCAATATCAGAAATAGCAGAAATAGATTCTTCGGCTGTGCACAGCTTTGTAACTCACAGTTCTCCGCTATACAAACGTGTATTGACAGTCCGTTGGGAGCTCCGGTATAGATGGTGACGTCAGACCAGCAAGCGTTGTGAATCTCGTCCACTTCAAGAAATCCTGTGTCAAAAAACACAGAGGGAGTCTTCAATTTCCAGCTTGGATTCTGTCCCACACTTCCTTTCTTTGCACAATATTTTTTGGATCATTTCTTAGGAATCAATGATCCCCTATAGGAACAGATAGCAAATATACCTTACAGCTAGCACTCACACCACTCCCCTTCTTTTTCTTATATACACACTGCCCATCATAAGGGTCTTATCTGACTCCCAGATCTCCCGCCCCTCCAGACTGACTGGCGCCCCCATAGGAGCCATAGTCCCATAGAGTCCCCGTAATACAGAGGCAGTGTATTTGTGGTAATCCTGAGGGAGCGGCGGCTATTCCCAGGTACCAGTGGGGAGCCCCGGTCCCCAAGGTGTCCCGGTCCAAAAAGTGTCATGATCCGTCTATGGGGGCCGAAGCAGCAGCTGGTCAAAGGTACACAGGGTAAGCCAGGGGGTGTAGGAGTTGAAGGGGGGTCCGAAACCTCAAGTTCACAAGAGAGCTCCCTTCCGGCAATCATCCCACCTCTTGCCCTCCCTAGAGGGTACTAATCCCCAAAAGAGCGGAGCTCTGTAACAAAAGGCCGCTGGAGCGACCTAGGGTAAAGGTCAGCGGGGTTCCGGGGTAGCTTGGCTGGGTAGTAGTTCCGTGAGCCTGGCCAGCCAGGAAGGGGTCAGGCGGTAAGCGATCAGGTCTTCCATGAGGAGGTACAAACAGTGCGAGCACAGGACAGAAAGAGTCTAGGACAATGCGTAAGCCACAAAAAAAGCAAAAACAATATAATAAACAGTGACTTAGGTTGTAGGGGGGTGGGGGGTCGCCTTGGCAGCCTGGTGTCCGTGACAAGGAGCATGCACTATTTATGGCAGCAGTGATTGTCATGAGAGCATACTGAGGTAGGCACAGGAGCGTGCTGTATATATGGCAGTAGTGCTTGTCATAAGAGCATACTTAATTAGGCTCAGGAGCGCACTCTATATATGGCAGCAATGTTTGTCATGAGAACATACTGAGATAGGCACAGAAGCGTGCTCTATATATATGGCAGCAATGTTTATGAGAGCATACTGAGGTAGGTACATGCGCATGTTCTATATATGGCAGCAATGTTTATGAGAGCATACTGAGGTAGGTACAGGCGCATGTTCTATATATGGCAGATGTGTTTGTAATGAGAGCATAATGAGGTAGGTACAGGATCATGTTTTATATGAGGCAGCAGTGTTTGTAATGAGAGCATACTGAGGTAGGCTCAGGATCAAGCTCTATATGAGGCAGCAGTGTTTGTAATGAGAGCATACTGAGGTAGGTACAGGATCATGCTCTATATGAGGCAGCAGTGTTTGTAATGAGAGCATACTGAGGTAGGTACAGGATGATGCTCTATATGAGGCAGCAGTGTTTGTAATGAGAGCATACTGAGGTAGGTACAGGATCATGCTCTATATGAGGCAGCAGTGTTTGTAATGAGAGCATACTGAGGTAGGTACAGGCATTCTCTATATGAGGCAGCAGTGTTTGTAATGAGAGCATACTGAGGTAGGTACAGGATCATGCTCTATATGAGACAGCAGTGTTTGTAATGAGAGCCTACTGAGGTAGGTACAGGCGCATGTTCTATATATGGCAGATGTGTTTGTAATGAGAGCATACTGAGGTAGGTACAGGATGATGCTCTATATGAGGCAGCAGTGTTTTTAATGAGAGCATACTGAGATAGGTACAGGTGCATGCTGTATATGAGGCAGCAGTGTTTGTAATGAGAGCATACTGAGGTAGGTACAGGCGCATGCTCTATATGAGGCAGCAGTGTTTGTAAAAAGAGCATACTGAGGTAGGTACAGGATGATTCTCTATATGAGGCAGCAGTGTTTGTAATGAGAGCATACTGAGGTAGGTACAGGATGATGCTCTATATGAGGCAGCAGTGTTTGTAATGAGAGCATACTGAGGTAGGTACAGGTGCATGCTCTATATGAGGCAGCAGTGTTTGTAAAAAGAGCATACTGAGGTAGGTACAGGATGATGCTCTATATGAGGCAGCAGTTTTTTAATGAGAGCATACTGAGGTAGGTACAGGTGCATGCTGTATATGAGGCAGCAGTGTTTGTAATGAGAGCATACTGAGGTAGGTACAGGATCATGCTCTATATGAGGCAGCAGTGTTTGTAATGAGAGCATACTGAGGTAGGTACAGGCGCATGCTCTATATGAGGCAGATGTGTTTGTAATGAGAGCATACTGAGGTAGGTACAGGATCATGCTCTATATGACAGCAGTGTTTGTAATGAGAGCATACTGAGGTAGGTACAGGATCAGGCTCTATATGAGGCAGCAGTGTTTGTAATGAGAGCATACTGAGGTAGGTACAGGATCATGCTCTATGTGACAGCAGTGTTTGTAATGAGAGCATACTGAGGTAGGTACAGGATCATGCTCTATATGAGGCAGCAGTGTTTGTAATGAGAGCATACTGAGGTAGGTACAGGAGCATGCTCTATATGAGGCAGCAGTGTTTGTAATGAGAGCATACTGAGGTAGGTACAGGAGCATGCTCTATATGAGGCAGCAGTGTTTGTAATGAGAGCATACTGAGGTAGGTACAGGATCATGCTCTGTATGAGGTAGCAGTGATTGTCATGGTAGCATACTGAGGTAGGTACAGGATCATGCTCTATATGAGGCAGCAGTGTTTGTAATGAGAGCATACTGAGGTAGGTACAGGCGCATGCTCTATATGAGGCAGCAGTGTTTGTAAAAAGAGCATACTGAGGTAGGTACAGGATGATGCTCTATATGAGGCAGCAGTGTTTGTAATGAGAGCATACTGAGGTAGGTACAGGATCATGCTCTATATGAGGCAGCAGTGTTTTTAATGAGAGCATACTGAGGTAGGTACAGGTGCATGCTGTATATGAGGCAGCAGTGTTTGTAATGAGAGCATACTGAGGTAGGTACAGGCGCATGCTCTATATGAGGCAACAGTGTTTGTAAAAAGAGCATACTGAGGTAGGTACAGGATGATGCTCTATATGAGGCAGCAGTGTTTGTAATGAGAGCATACTGAGGTAGGTACAGGATGATGCTCTGTATGAGGCAGCAGTGTTTGTAATGAGAGCATACTGAGGTAGGTACAGGTGCATGCTGTATATGAGGCAGCAGTGTTTGTAATGAGAGCATACTGAGGTAGGTACAGGCGCATGCTCTATATGAGGCAGCAGTGTTTGTAAAAAGAGCATAATGAGGTAGGTACAGGATCATGCTCTATATGAGGCAGCAGGGTTTGTAATGAGAGCATACTGAGGTAGGTACAGGATGATGCTCTGTATGAGGCAGCAGTGTTTGTAATGAGAGCATACTGAGGTAGGTACAGGTGCATGCTGTATATGAGGCAGCAGTGTTTGTAATGAGAGCATACTGAGGTAGGTACAGGCGCATGCTCTATATGAGGCAGCAGTGTTTGTAAAAAGAGCATAATGAGGTAGGTACAGGATCATGCTCTATATGAGGCAGCAGGGTTTGTAATGAGAGCATACTGAGGTAGGTACAGGATGATGCTCTATATGAGGCAGCAGTTTTTTAATGAGAGCATACTGAGGTAGGTACAGGTGCATACTGTATATGAGGCAGCAGTGTTTGTAATGAGAGCATACTGAGGTAGGTACAGGATCAGGCTCTATATGAGGCAGCAGTGTTTGTAATGAGAGCATACTGAGGTAGGTACAGGAGCATGCTCTATATGAGGCAGCAGTGTTTGTAATGAGAGCATACTGAGGTAGGTACAGGAGCATGCTCTATATGAGGCAGCAGTGTTTGTAATGAGAGCATACTGAGGTAGGTACAGGAGCATGCTCTATATGAGGCAGCAGTGTTTGTAATGAGAGCATACTGAGGTAGGTACAGGATCATGCTCTATATGAGGCAGCAGTGTTTGTAATGAGAGCATACTGAGGTAGGTACAGGATCAGGCTCTATATGAGGCAGCAGTGATTGTAATGAGAGCATACTTAGGTAGGTACAGGATCATGCTCTATATGAGGCAACAGTGTTTGTAATGAGAGCATACTGAGGTAGGTACAGGAGCATGCTCTATATGAGGCATCAGTGTTTGTAATGAGAGCATACTGAGGTAGGTACAGGAGCATGCTCTATATGAGGCAGCAGTGTTTGTAATGAGAGCATACTGAGGTAGGTACATGATCGTGCTCTATATGAGGCAGCAGTGTTTGTCATGAGAGCATACTGAGGTAGGTACAGGATCATGCTCTATATAAGGCAGCAGTGTTTGTAATGAGAGCATACTGAGGTAGGTACAGGATCATGCTCTATATGAGGCAGCAGTGATTGTCATGGGAGCATACTGAGGTAGGTACAGGATCATGCTCTATATAAGGCAGCAGTGTTTGTAATGAGAGCATACTGAGGTAGGTACAGGATCATGCTCTATATGAGGCAGCAGTGTTTGTCATGAGAGCATACTGAGGTAGGTACAGGATCATGCTCTATATAAGGCAGCAGTGTTTGTAATGAGAGCATACTGAGGTAGGTACAGGATCATGCTCTATATGAGGCAGCAGTGATTGTCATGGGAGCATACTGAGGTAAGTACAGGATCATGCTCTATATGAGGCAGCAGTGTTTGTAATGAGAGCATACTGAGGTAGGTACAGGATCATGCTCTATATGAGGCAGCAGTGTTTGTAATGAGAGCATACTGAGGTAGGTACAGGAGCATGCTCTATATGAGGCAGCAGTGTTTGTAATGAGAGCATACTGAGGTAGGTACAGGATCATGCTCTATATGAGGCAGCAGTGTTTGTAATGAGAGCATACTGGGGTAGGTACAGGATCATGCTCTATATGAGGCAGCAGTGATTGTAATGAGAGCATACTGAGGTAGGTACAGGATCATGCTGTATATGAGGCAGCAGTGTTTGTAATGAGAGCATACTGAGGTAGGTACAGGCGCATGCTCTATATGAGGCAGCAGTGTTTGTAATGAGAGCATACTGAGGTAGGTACAGGATGATGCTCTATATGAGGCAGCAGTGTTTGTAATGAGAGCATACTGAGGTAGGTACAGGATGATGCTCTATATGAGGCAGCAGTGTTTGTAATGAGAGCATACTGAGGTAGGTACAGGTGCATGCTGTATATGAGGCAGCAGTGTTTGTAATGAGAGCATACTGAGGTAGGTACAGGCGCATGCTCTATATGAGGCAACAGTGTTTGTAAAAAGAGCATACTGAGGTAGGTACAGGATGATGCTCTATATGAGGCAGCAGTGTTTGTAATGAGAGCATACTGAGGTAGGTACAGGATGATGCTCTATATGAGGCAGCAGTGATTGTAATGAGAACATACTGAGTTAGGTACAGGTGCATGCTCTATATGACAGCAGTGTTTGTAATGAGAGCATACTGAGGTAGGTACAGGATCAGGCTCTATATGAGGCAGCAGTGATTGTAATGAGAGCATACTGAGGTAGGTACAGGATCATGCTCTATATGAGGCAGCAGTGTTTGTCATGAGAGCATACTGAGGTAGGTACAGGATCATGCTCTATATAAGGCAGCAGTGTTTGTCATGAGAGCATACTGAGGTAGGTACAGGATCATGCTCTATATAAGGCAGCAGTGTTTGTCATGAGAGCATACTGAGGTAGGTACAGGATCATGCTCTATATAAGGCAGCAGTGTTTGTAATGAGAGCATACTGAGGTAGGTACAGGATCATGCTCTATATGAGGCAGCAGTGTTTGTAATGAGAGCATACTGAGGTAGGTACAGGCGCATGCTCTATATGAGGCAGCAGTGATTGTAATGAGAGCATACTCAGGTAGGTACAGGATCATGCTCTATATGAGGCAGCAGTGTTTGTAATGAGAGCATACTGAGTTAGGTACAGGATCATGCTCTATATGAGGCAGCAGTGTTTGTAATGAGAGCATACTGAGGTAGGTACAGGCGCATGCTCTATATGAGGCAGCAGTGATTGTAATGAGAGCATACTGAGGTAGGTACAGGATCATGCTCTATATGAGGCAGCAGTGCTTGTAATGAGAGCATACTGAGGTAGGTACAGGATCATGCTCTATATGAGGCAGCAGTGCTTGTAATGAGAGCATACTGAGGTAGGTACAGGATCATGCTCTATATAAGGCAGCAGTGTTTGTAATGAGAGCATACTGAGGTAGGTACAGGATCATGCTCTATATGAGGCAGCAGTGATTGTCATGGGAGCATACTGAGGTAAGTACAGGATCATGCTCTATATGAGGCAGCAGTGTTTGTAATGAGAGCATACTGAGGTAGGTACAGGACCATGCTCTATATGAAGCAGCAGTGTTTGTAATGAGAGCATACTGAGGTAGGTACAGGACCATGCTCTATATGAGGCAGCAGTGTTTGTAATGAGAGCATACTGAGGTAGGTACAGGATCATGCTCTATATGAGGCAGCAGTGTTTGTAATGAGAGCATACTGAGGTAGGTACAGGACCATGCTCTATATGAGGCAGCAGTGTTTGTAATGAGAGCATACTGAGGTAGGTACAGGTGCATGCTCTATATGAGGCAGCAGTGTTTGTAAAAAGAGCATACTGAGGTAGGTACAGGATCATGCTGTATATGAGGCAGCAGTGTTTGTAATGAGAGCATACTGAGGTAGGTACAGGCGCATGCTCTATATGAGGCAGCAGTGATTGTAATGAGAGCATACTGAGGTAGGTACAGGTGTATGCTCTATATGAGGCAGCAGTGTTTGTAAAAAGAGCATACTGAGGTAGGTACAGGATGATGCTCTATATGAGGCAGCAGGGTTTGTAATGAGAGCATACTGAGGTAGGCACAAATTAAGTTGAGTCAAGTAGTTAGATACGTACAATGTGACTACAGTATTCCAAGACACTGGTTTATTTCGGCCATTTTAACCATTTAAATTGTGATATTTTTTTTCTCCTTAGCTGTGCAACTGTACTTAATTTTTTTTAATAATTAAATTGTATTCTATAAAATCTGTGCCAATTTCTTCCCAAAAGTGATTAAATTTTACTCATTGCTGTAAGTGGCTGCATTTAATACAAAGTGTGATTTAATTAGGCTTCAGGATATTATTGTAAAAGAAGATAAAACATACACATTTCTGTTATATAAGTTTATGTTACACCCTGTACTGTGCTCTATCAGGTAACTTCCTGCTGTAATTACAGGGCGTCTAGAGGAATACCCGGGCACTGGGCTATTAAATGTGAAGGAAGAGGATGAGACAGATGACATGAATAGTCATCAGACTGAAATACATTGCTCCCTCCCTGCCGGTGAGTAGTAATACGTGAGAGTCTGCCGGGGCTGTGCACACAGTTACTTACTGCTCTCCCTCCCTGCCGGTGAGTAGTAATACGTGAGAGTCTGCCGGGGCTGTGCACACAGTTACCTACTGCTCTCCCTCCCTGCCGGTGAGTAGTAATACTTGAGAGTCTGCCGGGGCTGTGCACACAGTTACTTACTGCTCTCCCTCCCTGCCGGTGAGTAGTAATACGTGAGAGTCTGCCGGGGCTGTGCACACAGTTACTGCTCTCCCTCCCTGCCGGTGAGTAGTAATACATGAGAGTCTGCCGGGGCTGTGCACACAGTTACTTACTCCTCTCCCTCCCTGCTGGTGAGTAGTAATACGTGAGAGTCTGCCGGGGCTGTGCACACAGTTACTTACTGCTCTCCCTCCCTGCTGGTGAGTAGTAATACGTGAGAGTCTGCCGGGGCTGTGCACACAGTTACTTACTGTTCTCCCTCCCTGCCGGTGAGTAGTAATACGTGAGAGTCTGCCGGGGCTGTGCACACAGTTACTTACTGCTCTCCCTCCCTGCCGGTGAGTAGTAATACGTGAGAGTCTGCCGGGGCTGTGCACACAGTTACTTACTGCTCTCCCTCCCTGCCGGTGAGTAGTAATACGTGAGAGTCTGCCGGGGCTGTGCACACAGTTACTTACTGCTCTCCCTCCCTGCCGGTGAGTAGTAATACGTGAGAGTCTGCCGGGGCTGTGCACACAGTTACTTACTGCTATCCCTCCCTGCCAGTGAGTAGAAATACGTGAGAGTCTGCCGGGGCTGTGCACACAGTTACTTACTGCTCTCCCTTGTACTCTACTGTCTGCTTTATAAGCACAGATAACAACATGAGTTTAACCCTTGTTTCGTTCATGTTGTAGTTTTATACTGGGATATAGAGGCTCACAGAAAAAAAAGGATGAGAGGGAAAAGGAGGAGAATGTGTGAATTTGGTGCTATTGTCTGTCAGGGAAATAAACAAACTGTTTTATGGTAAAGTTATAAAAAAAACTAGATCATGTGATATAAAACTAACTTTGCTTTATTTGTACAGATGAAGATAACGCTGATATAGTGAAAGTTGAGATAACAGAAGATCTGTGTGTGAGGCATCAGCTGGAAGCACCAGATGAGGAAACCAGTGACAGCATCAGCCCAGGTGAGTGTGCACTTGTGGTGTGTCTGAGGGACACTGGATACAAATGAGTGTGCACATGTGTTATGTCCCGGTTACAGGTGAGTGCTCACATATGTTGTGATGCAGGTCACAGGTAAGTGTGCACGTATGGGTTACAAGTGAGTGTGCATGTGTTGTGTCTCAGGAACACAGGATACATGTGAATGTGCACATATGTAGTGTCTTAAGGATACAGGTTACAGGTGAGTGGGCATGTGTATTGTTTCTCCAGGGCACAGGTTTACAGGTTAGTGTACATTTGTCTGAGGGATGAAGGTAACATGGGTGTTGTGTGTGAGGTATGTGGGTTACAAGTGAGTGTGCACATATATTGTGTGTGAGGTACGTTGGTTACAGGTAAGTGTGCACGTATATTGTGTCTGAGGTATCTACGTTACAGGTGAGTGAGCACATATATATATTGTGTGTGAGGTATGTGAGTTACAGGTGAGTGTACACATTCATTGTGTGTGAGATATGTGGGTTACAGGTTAGTGTGCACATTCATTGTGTGTGAGGTACGTGGGTTACAGGTTAGTGTGCACGTATATTGTGTGTGAGAGATACATTGATACATCCCACGAGCACTGCACACAACTTACACATACATGTATATTCTTATTGTACAGGCCGTATGGATGTGACGCCTTTAGAGGGCTCAGCGGTTGAGCACAGAGGAGAACCGTATTTGTGTGATCACATAAAGACTGAGGAGGATGAAGCTCCTATATATATGGCTACAGGTGATTTGCACTAATTAACACATTACCCTTAAATATCGGCCGGCTATAGCACAGGTCTTGACTCCAGCATACAGTCCTAGCACAGCTTTGCCAGCGAAGCTGTGCTAGTTAAACCCAAAATGACGACAAACGTACAGGGCCTGTACAGGTTCTGAAAAACAAGTCATTATCTATATTTAACCATTAACCAAGGTTAATTAAAGAGACATGACACCCAAAAGATTTCTTTCTTGATTCAGATAGAGAATACAATTTTAAACAACTTTGTAGTTTACTTCTATTATCTAATTTGCTTCATTCTTTAGATATCCTTTGTGGAAGAAAAAGCAATGCACATGGGTGACCTAATCACATGAGGCATCTATGTGCAGCCACCAATCAGCAGCTACTGAGCCTATGTAAATATGCTTTTCAACAAAGGATATCAAGGAAATGAACGGCTAGATTTAGAGTTCTGCGGCCAAAGGGGTGCGTTAGCTACGCTGGCTTTTTTTTCCCCCGCACCTTTTAAATACCGCTGGTATTTAGAGTTCACAGAAGGGCTGCGTTAGGCTTCAAAAAAGGGAGCGTATAGCATATTTAACGCCACTGCAACTCTCGATACCAGCGGTGCTTACGGACGCGGCCAGCTTCAAAAACGTGCTCGTGCACGATTCCCCCATAGGAAACAATGGGGCTGTTTGAGCTGAAAAAAACCTAACACCTGCAAAAAAGCAGCGTTCAGCTCCTAACGCAGCCCCATTGTTTCCTATGGGGAAACACTACCTAAGTCTGCACCTAACACCCTAACATGTACCCCGAGTCTAAACACCCCTAACCTTACACTTATTAACCCCTAATCTGCCGCTCCCGCTATCGCTGACCCCTGCATATTATTATTAACCCCTAATCTGCCACTCCGTACACCGCCGCAACCTATGTTATCCCTATGAACCCCTAATCTGCTGCCCCTAACACCGCCGACCCCTATATTATATTTATTAACCCCTAATCTGCCGCCCCCGCTTTCCTCTGCATATTATTATTAACCCCTAATCTGCCGCTCCGTACACCGCCGCAACCTACGTTATCCCTATGTACCCCTAATCTGCTGTTCCGATCAGCCAATAGAATGCGAGCTCAATCTGATTGGATCAGCCAATCGGATTGGACTTGAATCTGATTGGCTGATTCAATCAAGAAGGATGTTCCGCGTCGGCGGGATGAAGATTGAAGACCCCGCTCGGAAGATGACATCGCCCGGATAGAAGACTTCTTCAGCGCCTCTTGGAAGATGACATCGCCCGGATGAAAGACTTCTTCAGCGCCGAATGGAGGATCACTTCATCGGATGGAAGATTTCTTCAGCGCCCCTTGGAGGATAACTTCTGCCGCTCCGGATGTCCACTTCGGTTCCATCGCTGCTTGGCTGAGTGAAGACGACTCAAGGTAGGATGATCTTCAGGGGATTCGTGTTAGGTTATTTTAAGGGGGGTTTGGGTTAGATTAGGGGTATGTGGGTGGTGGGTTTTAATGTTGGGGGGGTTGTATTTTTCTTTTACAGGCAAGAGCTGAATTCTTTGGGGCATGCCCCACAAAGGGCCCTTTTAAGGGCTGGTAAGGTAAAAGAGCTTTGAACTTTTTTAATTTAGAATAGGGTAGGGCATTTTTTTATTTTGGGGGGCTTTGTTATTTTATTAGGGGGCTTAGAGTAGGTGTAATTAGTTTAAAATTGTTGTAATATTTTTCTAATGTTTGTAAATATTTTTTTATTTTTTGTAACTTAGTTATTTTTTATTTTTTGTACTTTAGTTAGTTTATTTAATCGTATTTATTTGTAGGTATTGTATTTAATTAATTTATTGATAGTGTATTGTTAGATTTAATTGTAACTTAGGTTAGGATTTATTTTACAGGTAATTTTGTAATTATTTTAACTAGGTAGCTATTAAATAGTAAATAACTATTTAATAGCTATTGTACCTGGTTAAAATAAATACAAAGTTGCCTGTAAAATAAATATTAATCCTAAAATAGCTACAATATAATTATAATTTATATTGTAGCTATATTAGGATTTATTTTACAAGTAAGTATTTAGCTTTAAATAGGAATACTTTATTTAATAAGAGTTAATTTATTTAGTTAGATTTAAATTATATTTAAGTTAGGTGGGTGTTAGTGTTAGTGTTAGGGTTAGACTTAGCTTTAGGGGTTAATACATTTATTATAGTAGCGGTGTGGTCCGGTCGGCAGATTAGGGGTTAATTATTGTAGATAGGTGGAGGCGACGTTGGGGGCGGCAGATTAGGGGTTAATAAATATAATATAGGGGTCGGCTGTGTTAGGGGCAGCTGATTAGGGGTACATAGGGATAACATAGGTGGCGGCGGTGTACGGAGCGGCAGATTCGGGGTTAAAAAAAATATGCAGGTGTCAGCGATAGCGGGGGCGGCAGATTAGGGGTTAATAAATATAATATAGGGGTCGGCAGTATTAGGGGCAGCAGATTAGGGGTACATAGGGATAACGTAGGTGGCGGCGGTGTACGGAGCGGCAGATTCGGGGTTAAAAAAAATATGCAGGTGTCAGCCATAGCGGGGGCGGCAGATTAGGGGTTAATAAATATAATATAGGGGTCGGCGGTATTAGGGGCAGCAGATTAGGGGTACATAGGGATAACGTAGGTGGCGGTGGTGTACGGAGCGGCAGATTCGGGGTTAAAAAAAATATGCAGGTGTCAGCGATAGCGGGGGCGGCAGATTAGGGGTTAATAAATATAATATAGGGGTCGGCGGTATTAGGGGCAGCAGATTAGGGGTACATAGGGATAACGTAGGTGGCGGTGTTGTACGGAGCGGCAGATTAGGGGTTAAAAAAATTTAATAGAGTGGCGGCGATGTGGGGGGACCTCGGTTTAGGGGTACATAGGTAGTTTATGGGTGTTAGTGTACTTTAGAGCACAGTAGTTAAGAGCTTTATAAACCGGCGTTAGCCCAGAAAGCTCTTAACTACTGACTTTTTTCTGCGGCTGGAGTTTTGTCGTTAGATTTCTAACGCTCACTTCAGCCACGACTTTAAATACCGGTGTTAGAAAGATCCCATTGAAAAGATAGGATACGCAAATGGCGTAGGGGGATCTGCGGTATGGAAAAGTCAAGTGAGCGTTAGACCCTTTCCTGACTGACTCTAAATACCTACGGTAGCCCAAAACCAGCGTTAGGAGCCTCTAACGCTGGTTTTGACGGCTACCGCCAAACTCTAAATCTAGCCGGAAGCAAATTAGATAATAGACATAAATCTGAATGTTGTTTAAAATTGCATGCTCTTTCTAAATCATGAAAGAAAAAATGTAGGTATCATGTCCCTTTAAGTAAAGAGAATATTCTGATGGTGACATTTTGTCTTATTTAAACAGTTATATTTTCTCAGATGGTTACACAGCAGACACAAGTCAGTGAGCAGCTCATGTATTAATAACTAAGGGCTAGATTACACATGCAGCACACTAATATAAGCACTGCTGAGTGCTAACTCCACTCAAGTTAAATCTATAGAGCTCCTATTCTTGTACTCATATTACAAGTTGAAAGTAGAATGTTATCGGAAGAGACAAAGCCTCAGGCGCTAACATCTGGAGGTTGTTTATTGTGATCTCTTTCTGCATAGACTCCTGTATATTTATACACATATAAATAAAAACACTTGCATATACAACTTTGTGTCTGTTCCAGTCCAGCACCTGATCATAGACCATATCCCTTTAAATCACTGTTAGAATATTTGTTTTTGTATTAAATATGTATAACTGAGTGAAATACTTTATTTTTGTTATATTATATACAGTATCTCACAAAAGTGAGTATACCCCTCACATTTTTGTAAATATTTTATTTTATTATTTCTTTTCATGTGAAAACACTGAAGAAATTATACTTTGCTACAATGTAGATCAGTGAGTGTACAGCCTGTATAACAGTGTTAGTTTGCTGTCCCCTCAAAATAACTCAACACACGGCCATTAATGTCTAAACCGTTGGCAAGAAAAGTAAGTACACCCCTAAGTGGAAATGTCCAAATTGGGCCCAAAGTGTCAATATTTTGTGTGGCCACCATTATTTTCCAGCACTGCCTTAACCCTCTTGGGCATGAAGTTCACCAGAGCTTAACAGGTTGCCACTGGAGTCCTCTTCCACTCCTCCATGACAACATCACAGAGCTGGTGGATGTTAGAGACTTTGCTTCCCCACCTTCCGTTTGAGGATGCCCCACAGATGCTCAATAGGGTCTGGAGACATGCTTGGCCGGTCCATCACATTTACCCTCAGCTTCTTTAGCAAGGCAGTGGTTGTCTTGAAGGTATGTTTGGGGTCATTATCATGTTATAAACAAAAGTATAAACCCTTTAAGGTAGATATATGCAGCTCTACAAAGTGTGGTTTCATAAAACCCACACTAAAATGCTATTAAATATACAAAATTAGAGTGCGCTAGACAGCTCTACCTGTAGCCAAATAATACACTATTTGTGGATAGATAAGATCAAGTTAATTGCAGATAGAATTATTAAAAAGCAATAAGAGTATATTAAAAATGTATATGTCAACACAATTAAACTTTATTACACAAATATATACATTTAAAACAATGACTAAGGTGCACCTTATTTATTCCTAGAAATGACAATTTTATATTTCACTTATAACACTTTAAAATACTAAAAACTTGCATAAGTTCAAAAGCTAAAGATATCTCTTGTGCTCGTTATAACCAGATCATTGATTGTATCAGTTTTGTTTCAAAGTTTGTACTGGAAACGATATATATCAAAAATAAAGTATCACTGGATTATCCTCAGTCTTTATATATCGTTATATTGTTAGTTCTTATATCTCCAGGGTAAAACAAAAAGACCTGTTTTAAGATGTCAATTTTTATGCGGGGTACCCCTTATATTGGCGGTTAAATGTTGTATTCAAGTTGACAGTTATTGGCAATATATCCTCTGTTAATATATAGGGGTGAAATTATCAAAATCGTTGGTCCCAAAACATAAAAGTATAACTACACTCACCAGAATCCGAAAGGTTTAAGATCAAAATACCTTTCCCCAAATAGGCTTTATCCTTGCGGCAGCGTTTGGCGTTTCAGAATCGGCCGTTACCTGGCTGTGTCGTTATCATGTTGGAATACTGCCCTGCGGCCCAGTCTCCGAAGGGAGGCAATCATGCTCTGCTTCAGTATGTCACAGTACATGTTGGCATTCATGGTTCCCTCAATTAACTGTAGCTCCCCAGTGCCGGCAGCACTCATGCAGACCCAGATCATGACACTCCCACCACCATACTTGGCTATAGGCAACACAAGACACACTTGTCTTTGTACTCCTCACCTGGTTGCCACCACACACGCTTGACACCATCTGAACCAGATAAGTTTATCTTGGTCTCATCGGACCACAGGATATGGTTCCGGTAATCCATGTCCTTAGTCTGCTTGTCTTCAGCAAACTGCAAGCTTTCTTGTGCCTCATCTTTAGAAGAGGTTTCCTTCTGGGACGACAGCCATGCAGACCAATTTGATGCAGTGTGCGGCATATGGTCTGAGCACTGAGAGGCTGACCCCCCCACCCCTTCAACCTCTGCAGCAATGCTGGTGGCACTTATACGTCTATTTCCCAAAGACACCCTCTAGATATGACGCTGAACACGTGCACTCAACTTCTTTGGTCGACCATGGCGAGGCCTGTTCTGAGTGGAACCTGTCCTGTGAAATCGCTGTATGGTCTTGCCCACCGTGCTGCAACTCAGTTTCAGGGTCTTGGCAATCTTTGTATAGCCTAGGCCATCTTTATGTAGAGCAACAATTCTTTTTTTCAGATCCTTAGAGAGTTCTTTGCCATCAGGTGCCATGTTGAACTTCCAGTGACCAGTATGAGAGAGTGTGATAGCGATAACACCAAATTTAACCCATCTGCTCCCCATTCACACCTGAGACCTTGTAACACTACAAGTCACATGACACCGGGGAGGGAAAATGGCTAATTGGGCCCAATTTTGACATTTCTATTTAGGGGTGTACTCACTTTTGTTGCCAACGGTTTAGATATTAATGGCTGTGTGTTGAGTTATTTTAAGGGGACAGCAAATTTACACTGTTATACAGGCTGTACACTCACTACTTTACATTGTAGCAAAGTGTCATTTCTTCAGTGTTGTCAAATGAAAAGATATAATAAAATATTTACAAAAATGTTAGGGGTGTACTCACTTTTGTGAGCCACTGTATGTTTTGTTGTGCATATATTCATAGGGTCGGGACAGTAAAGGCAAAATTACACTTTTGTGCTCCAGATGAAGAGTACAATTTTAACTTATTTCCAATTTACATCTTATCTAATTTTTTGTGTTCTCTTGGTATAGTTAGTTGAAAAGCATACCTAGGTAGGTAGGCTCAAGGGCAGCAATGCACTACTAGCTAGCTAAAGTTTGGTGTCTGCACATATGTCTCTTGTCATTGGCTCACCAAATGTGTACAGCTAGCTCCCAGTAGTGCTTAGCCGCTCCTTCAACAAAATATAACAACATTTGCTTCATTCTCTTGGTACCAGAAGTAAATTGGAAAGTTTTTTAAAAGTGCACGCTCTATCTGTATTGTGAAAGGTTTACTTCAGGTCTCCAAAAGCACTCATTTTTCCAATGCTATTTTGTAATGTGCTTGAGTGTAACACTTATGTCGCCAATGTAATACGAGCGTTAGTAACAAATCCTGTGCTATCCATTCAAAGTATAGGGTGCGCTAAATAAATGTCAGCCTTGTTAAAGGGACATGCAACCCCACATTTTTCTTTCATAATTCAGAGATAGAATAAAATTTTGAACAACTTTCAAATTTACTTCTATTATATAATTTTCTTCATTTTCTTGGTATCAAAGGATGCAAAGAGAACAAAACAATTTCGATAATAAAAGTAAATTGGAAAGTTGTTACAAATTGCCTGCTCTCTGAATCTGTCTGACAATTTCATGTCTCTGATAATGACTGTGCGCATCATCACACTAAAGTTAATGTCAATGGTTGCGCTTAGTCTCATGGATGCAGCACACAGGTGTGTACGTTATGTGTCTGAGGGACGCAGGGACCAAGTGAGTATGTGTATGATATATCTATAGGGTGCAGGTGAGTTTATCTGAGTGATGTGTCTGAGGGACGTAGAGACCAAGTGAGTATGTGTATGATATATCTATAGGGTGCAGGTGAGTTTATCTGAGTGATGTGTCTGAGGGACGCAGAGACCAAGTGAGTATGTGTATGATGTATCTACAGGGTACAGGTGAGTTTATGTGAGTGATGTGTCTGAGGGACGTAGAGACCAAGTGAGTATGTGTATGATGTATCTACAGGGTGCAGGTTTGTTTATGTGAGTGACGTGTCTGAGGGGTGCAAGGTACATGTGAGTGTATGTGTCTAATATAATTTCCTTGATCAGTGCTAAAATGTAACCATTTTTATATGATCTATGCAGGTGATGTTAAGACTGAAGTCACAATTAATGCTGAACAGACTGATGATCTGGAAGCTCTGAAGCAGGAAATCAGTGACAATATCAGTACAGGTGAGTGTACATGTGTGATATGTCAGAGGGGTGCATTGTACATGTGAGTGCACGTGTGATGTGTCTGAGGGGTGCAGGGTACATGTGAGTGCATGTGTGAGACTTATCTGAGGGGTGCAGGGTACATGTGAGTGCACGTGTGAGACGTATCTGAGGGGTGCAGGGTACATGTGAGTGCACGTGTGATGTGTCTGAGGGGTGCAGGGTACATGTGAGTGCATGTGTGAGACTTATCTGAGGGGTGCAGGGTACATGTGAGTGCACGTGTGAGACGTATCTGAGGGGTGCAGGGTACATGATAGAGCATGTGTGATGTGTCTGAGGAACGCAGGTCACGGGTGAGTGTACATGTGTGATGCGTCTGATGGGTGCATGGACCAAGGGAGTGTATGTGTGTGATGTGTCTGAGGGATGCAGGTCACATGTGAGTTTACATTTGTGACATGTAAGCTGGAACCTGTGAAGCAGGAAATCAGTGACAATATCAGTACAGGTAAGTGTACGTGTGTGATATGTCTGAGAGATACAGATCATCTGTACCACTAAGCACAGGTAGGTTTTTACTAGGGGAGAGAGAGACATTTTAGAGCCTTGTCTCATTTTAGTAAAACACACAGATGAAAATGCCCCAGTGACATCATTTATGTAGGACTGAAATCCAAGTCTAAATTATTTAAAAAAAAAAAAAAAAAACACCCCAATAAACCTTAAAAAGCCTAACACTAACCCCCTGACGATCCACTTACAGTTTTTGAAGTCCCACTTGAACGATCTTCATCCCGGAGTTGAAGTCCTGATCCAGGCGGCGAGAAGTCTTCATCCAGGTGACCTCTTCAATCTTCATCCAGGCGGCATCTTCTATCTTGATCCTGGAGGCGCGAAGCGGGTCCATCCTGAAGACATCCGGCGCGGAGCATCCTCTTCACACCAATAGCCAATAGAATGAGAGCTGCTTAAAACCTGTTAACTGTTCAAATCAGCCAATAGGATTTAAGCAGCTCTCATTCTATTGGCTGATTCATCATTCAATAGAATTAGAGCTGCTTAAATCCTATTGGCTGATTTGAACAGTTGAACAGCTGATTCAAATATTTTAGCCAATAGGAATGCAAGGGACGCCATCTTGGATCGCGTCCCTTGCATTGAAGATTCAGTGTACGGCGGCAACCGTATGTAGAGGATGCTTTGCGCTGGATGTCTTCAGGATGGACCTGTTCCGCGCCTCCGAGATCAAGATAGAAGATGCCGTCTGGATGAAGATTGAAGAGGCCGCCTGGATGAAGACTTCTCACCACTTGGATCAGGACTTCGCGGCCGGGATGAAGATTGAAGAAGGTTAGTGTTAGGCTTTTTAAAGGTTTTTTTGGGTGGGTTTTATTTTTCTAGTTTAGGTAGTTTGAGGGGTGGGGGTTTGTATAGTGTTAGGGGGTGTTTGTATTTTTTGGGGGGCAAAAGAGCAGTTAACTCAGGGCAATGCCCTACAAAAGGCCCTTTTAAGGGCCCTTGGTAGTTTGGGGGGGTGGGGGTTTGTATAGTGTTAGGGGGTGTTTGTATTTTTGGGGGGACAAAAGAGCTGTTTAACTTTTAAGGGCCCTTGGTAGTTTATTCTAGACTAGGCTGTTTTTTTTGTAAAAGGGTACTAGAATAGGAATAATTTTAATTTCTCTTGCAAGGTGTATCCAGTCCACCGATTCATCCTTACTTGTGGGATATTCTTATTCCCTACAGGAAGTGGCAAAGAGAACACACAGCAGAGCTGTCCATATAGCTCCCCCTCAGGCTCCGCCCCCCCAGTCATTTTCTTTGCCGCTCTAACAAGTAGCATCTCCACGGGAGGGTAAAGTGAATGTGGTGTTAGATTTGTAGTTTTTATATCTTCAATCAAGAGTTTGTTATTTTTAAATAGTGCCGGTTTGTACTATTTACTCTCTGGCAGAAAGTGATGAAGAATTCTGCTGAGAGGAAGATGATTTTAGCATGTTGTAACTAAAATCCACTGCTGTTCCCACATAGGACTGAGGAGTACCGGAAAACTTCATTTGGGGGGAACAGTTTGCAGGCTTAACTGCTATAAGGTATGTGCAGTCATTTTTTCTAGTCAAGACTTAGTAATGCTAGAAGACTGACAAGAATCCCCATGTGGGGAAGGTAAGCCATATTCTAGACTCAGTATAGAAGTAAGGCTTAATTAAGGGCTCAAACACTGGTGGACACTGTCAAAGGGGCAATCGATTATTTTTAAGCAAAATATAATCGTTATACAAGTTTTTTATTACTTTGGATGTGTTTTACAGGGTTTTATTCCACATGGCATATTTTAGACACCTAATTAGGGTTTTTGAAGGCCCCACAACTCCGGAGTGGAGAGGGGGGGGGCCTAAATTTCGCGCCTCAGTTGCGCAGTTACATTTACAGACAGCTTCATGCAGCTTCACGTGGAGGGTCCTAAGACTTCTTGAGGACTTCATAGAGGCTTATTTTCCATTCATCTAATCCCCAGGGGCAGGTAGGGCCACGGCAGATTGCTGTGGCATGGTGCTGTAGTTTGCTAACCGGTTGTTTACTTTAGGTGGCTCCGGTTTGGGCATTAAGGGGTTAATTGGCTTGAAATTCGCTGTGCAACCATTTCAAGGCATTAGGATAATGTGTTGAAAATTTCAGGAAGATTGGATCATTTTTTAAGTTCAGTAAAAAAGTGCACTTTTTATTATTTAAAGGCACAGTACCGTTTTTTCTCCAATTGTTTTTTTCAGTATTTGAGTGCTGTCTAAGTCGACTTGTGACTAATACTTGTCTGTTTAACATGTCTGAGCCTACAGATAGACGTTGCTCTATATGTTTAGTAGCCGTGGTGGAACCCCCCTTACATTTTTGCTTTAAATGCGCTAATGTTCCTAGTTTAATTAAAGATGTATCCCAAGATGATTCTTTGACAGAAGGTAATGAGGATAGCCCACTTTCCTCTCCCCATGTGTCTACACCAGTTACGTCCGTGCAAGCAATGTCCACTACATCTAGCGCAGTGGCCCCTATTACATTACAACAATTAGGAACAGTTATGGATAATTCCCTTGCGGCATTTCTATCCAAACTGTCAGTTTTTCCACAAAAGCATGATAGCTCGGTTTTAAGAACAGAGGATGAGCAATCGGAAGCTTTGGATGATTTATCACTTGTACCCTCACAACACTCTGAAGTGGCAGTGAGGGATGTTCTGTCTGAGGGAGAAATTTCTGACTCAGGGAAGGTTTCTCAGCGGGCAGAATCAGATTCTTTAGCGTTTAAATTTAAGCTGGAACACCTCCGCGTACTGCTTAAGGAGGTACTAGCCATGCTGGATGATTGTGACCCCATGGTGGTCCCAGAGAAATTGTGTAAAATGGACAAATTTTTAGAAGTTCCTGTATACACTGATGAATTTCCAATCCCTAAGAGGGTAGCGGATATTGGGACTAGGGAGTGGAATTGACCAGGTGTACCTTTTGTTCCCCCCCTATCTTTAAGAAAATGTTCCCCATTACTGACCCCAGGCGGGACGCGTGGCAGACGGTCCCTAAGGTAGAGGGAGCAGTTTCAACACTAGCCAAGTGCACAACTATACCAATAGAAGACAGTTGTGCTTTCAAAGATCCTATGGATAAAAAATTAGGTTTACTAAAGAAAATATTTGTTCAACAAGGTTTCCTTCTTCAACCGATTGCCTGCATTATTCCTGTAACTACTGCAGCGGCTTTTTGGTTTGAGGCGCTGGAGGAGTCGTTCCAGAGGGAGACTTCATATGACGAAGTCATCGATATTATTAATTCTCTAAAGCTGGCTAATTCTTTTAATACAGATGCCGCTTTACAATTAGCTAAGTTAGCGGCGAAAAATTCTGGTTTTGCCATTATGGCGCGAAGAGCTCTTTGGCTCAAATCATGGTCGGCTGATGTGTCGTCCAAAACAAAATTACTAAATATTCCTTTCAAGGGAAAGAACCTTTTCAGCCCCGAGTTGAAAGAAATTATTTCGGATATCACTGGGGGAAAGGGCCATGCCCTCCCGCAAGATAGACCATTTAAGGCCAAAAACAAGGCTAATTTTCGCTCCTTTCGCAACTTCAGGAGCGGCCCTGCTTCAACCTCTGCAACCGCAAAGCAAGAGGGTAACGCTTCACAGCCCAAAGCCACCTGGAAACCTTTGCAGGACTGGAACAAGGGTAAATACGCCAAGAAGCCTGCGGCTGCTACTAAGACAGCATGAAGGGGTAGCCCCTGATCCGGGACCGGATCTAGTAGGGGGCAGACTCTCTCTCTTTGCTCAGGCTTGGGCAAGAGATGTCCCAGATCCCTGGGCATTAGAAATTGTGGTTCAGGGATATCTTCTAGAATTCAAGGACTCTCCTCCAAGGGGAAGGTTCCACATTTCTCGTTTGTCTTCAGACCAGACAAAGAAACAGGCGTTCTTACGCTGCGTAGAAGATCTACTAAAAATGGGAGTGATATACCCAGTTCCAATTGCAGAACAAGGACTGGGTTTTTAATCAAACATGTTTGTAGTTCCCAAAAAGGAAGGAACTTTCAGGCCAATCCTGGATCTAAAAATTCTAAACAAATTCCTCAGAGTTCCATCATTCAAAATGGAAACCATTCGGACAATCTTACCGATGATCCAGGAAGGTCAATATATGACTACCGTGGATCTAAAGGATGCGTACCTACATATTCCTATCCACAAAGATCACCATCAGTTCCTAAGGTTCGCCTTTCTGGACAGGCATTACCAGTTCGTGGCCCTTCCTTTCGGGTTGGCCACCGCTCCCAGAATTTTCACAAAGGTGCTAGGGTCCCTGCTAGCTGTACTAAGACCGCGGGGCATTGCAGTAGCACCTTACCTAGACGACATCTTAATACAGGCTTCGTCTTTTCACAGAGCCAAGGCTCATACAGACATTGTTCTGGCCTTTCTAAGGTCTCACGGGCGGAAAGTGAACGTCAAAAAAAGTTCTAGGTCCCCGCTCACAAGGGTTCCCTTCCTGGGAACACTAATAGACTCTGTAGAAATGAAAATATTTCTGACGGAGGTCAGGAAGGTAAAGCTTTTAACTACTTGCCGAATTCTTCATTCCATTCCTCGGCCTTCTGTAGCTCAGTGCATGGAGGTAATCGGACTAATGGTTGCGGCAATGGACATTGTCCCTTTTGCCCGAATTCATCTCAGACCACTGCAACTGTGCATGCTCAAACAGTGGAATGGGGATTATGCAGATTTGTCTCCTCAAATACAACTGGACCAGAAAACCAGAGATTCTCTTCTCTGGTGGTTGTCTCAGGATCACCTGTCTCAGGGAATGTGCTACCGCAGACCGGAGTGGATCATTGTCACGACCGATGCCAGTCTGTTAGGCTGGGGTGCGGTCTGGGACTCCCTGAAAGCTCAGGGCATATGGTCTCGGGAAGAATCTCTTCTCCCGATAAACATTTTGGAACTGAGAGCGATATTCAACACGCTCCAGGCATGGCCTCAACTAGCAGCGGTCAAATTCATCAGATTTCAGTCGGACCACATCACGACTGTAGCGTACATCAATCATCAGGGAGGAACAAAGAGTTCCCTAGCGATGAAGGAAGTAACCAAGATCATCAAATGGGCGGAGGATCACTCCTGCCATCTATCTGCAATTCACATCCCAGGAGTAGACAACTGGGAGGCGGATTTTCTGAGTCGTCAGACTTTTCACCCGGGCGAGTGGGAACTCCACCCGGAGGTTTTTGCTCAGCTGACCCAGCTATGGGGCATTCCAGATTTGGATCTGATGGCGTCCTGTCAGAATACCAAACTTCCTCTTTACGGATCCAGGTCCAGGGACCCCAAGGCGGCATTGATAGATGCTCTAGTAGCGTCTTGGTCCTTCAATCTGGCTTATGTCTTTCCACCGTTTCCCCTTCTCCCTCGGCTGGTAGCCAGAATCAAACAGAAGAAGGCTTCGGTAATTCTGATAGAGCCTGCGTGGCCACGCAGGACTTGGTATGCAGACCTAGTGGACATGTCATCTGTTCCACCATGGACACTGCCATCGAGGCAGGATCTTCTAATACAGGGTCCATTCAAGCATCCAAATCTAGTTTCTCTGCAACTGACTGCTTGGAGATTGAACGCTTAATTCAATCTAGGCGTGGGTTCTCTGAATCAGTTATAGATACTCTGATCCAGGCTAGAAAGCCTGTCGCCAGGAAAATTTACCATAAGATATGGCGGAAATATCTTTGTTGGTGTGAATCCAAGGATTACTCGTGGAGTAAGATTAGGATTCCCAGGATATTGTCCTTTCTCCAAGAAGGATTGTGGAAAGGATTGTCAGCTAGTTCCTTAAAGGGACAGATATCTGCTCTGTCTATCCTGTTACACAAGCGTCTGGCAGAAGTACCAGACGTTCAAGCGTTTGCACCGGCTTTAGTCAGAATCAAGCCTGTCTATAAACCTGTGGCTCCTCCATGGAGTCTAAATTTAGTTCTTTCAGTTCTTCAAGGGGTTCCGTTTGAACCTTTACATTCCATAGATATTAAGTTATTATCTTGGAAAGTTTTTTTTTTTGGTAGCTATATCTTCTGCTCGAAGAGTTTCAGAATTGTCTGCTTTGCAGTGTAATTCACCCTGTCTGGTGTTCCATACAGATAAGGTAGTTTTGCGTACCAAACCTGGTTTTCTTCCTAAGGTTGTTTCTAACAAGAATATTAACCAGGAAATAATTGTTCCTTCTCTGTGTCCTAATCCATCTTCAAAGAAGGAACGTCTGTTACACAATCTTGAGGTAGTTCGTGCTTTAAAATTTATTTACAAGCAACTAAAGATTTCAGACAAACATCGTCCTTGTTTGTTATCTATTCTGGTAAGAGGAGAGGTCAGAAAGTTACTGCTACCTCTCTTTCTTTCTGGCTGAAAAGCATTATCCGATTGGCTTATGAGACTGCTGGACGGCAGCCTCCTGAACGAATTACAGCTCATTCCACCAGAGCTGTGGCTTCCACTTGGGCCTTCAAGAATGAGGCCTCTGTTGAACAGATTTGTAAGGCAGCGACTTGGTCCTCACTGCATACTTTTGCCAAATTTTATAAATTCGATACTTTTGCTTCTTCGGAGGCTATTTTTGGGAGAAAGGTTTTGCAAGCAGTGGTGCCTTCCGTTTAGGTTACCTGACTTGTTCCCTCCCTTCATCCGTGTCCTAAAGCTTTGGTATTGGTATACCACAAGTAAGGATGAATCCGTGGACTGGATACACCTTGCAAGAGAAAACAGAATTTATGCTTACCTGATAAATTACTTTCTCTTGCGGTGTATCCAGTCCACGGCCCGCCCTGGCAATTCAGTCAGGTTAAAATTTTTTGTTTAAGCTACAGTCACCACTGCACCCTATGGTTTCTCCTTTTTCTCCTAACCGTCGGTCGAATGACTGGGGGGGGCGGAGCCTGAGGGGGAGCTATATGGACAGCTCTGATGTGTGCTCTCTTTGCCACTTCCTGTAGGGAATGAGAATATCCCACAAGTAAGGATGAATCCGTGGACTGGATACACCACAAGAGAAAGTAATTTATCAGGTAAGCATAAATTCTGTTTTTTTTGGATAATTTATTTTTTTTATTTTTTGTAATGTTAGGTTTTAGTGTAAGGCAGGTTAGGTTTTATTTCACAGGTAAGTTTGTATATTTAGCTAGGTAGTTAGTAAATAGTTAATAACTATTTACTAACTATTCTACCTAGTTAAAATAAATACAAACTTACCTGTGAAATAAAAATAAAACCTAAGCTAGCTACAATATAACTATTAGGTATATTGTAGCTACCTTAGGTTTTATTTTACAGGTAAGTATGTATTTAGTTTTAAATAGGAATTATTTAGTTAATAATTGTAAATTTAATTTAGATCTAATTTCATTATGTTAAAGTTAGGGTGTGTTAGAGTTATGTTAAGTTTAGGTTTAGGGGTTAATATAGTTTAATTTAGGTTGTTGCGATGTGGGGGGCTGGCAGTTTAGGGGTTAATAGGTTTATTTAGTGATGTGGGAGGCCAGAGGTTTAGGGGTTAATAACTTTATTTAGTCACAGCGATGTTGGGGAGCGGCAGAATAGGGGTTAATAACTTTAATATAGTTGCAGCGATGTTGGGGTGCATCGGAATAGGGGTTAATAACTTTAGTATAGTGGTAGCGATATCTGGAGCGGCAATTAGGGGTTAATAACTGTAAGCAGGTGTTGGCGATGTCAGGGGCAGCAGATTAAGGGTGTTTAGACGTGGGGTTTATGTTAGGGTGGTTTAAACTGTATTTTCTTTTTCCCCATAGACATCAATGGGGCTGCGTTACAGAGCTTTTGTTTCCGCGATCACAGGTGTTAGACTTTTTTTTTTGTTGGCTCTCCCCTTTGATATCTATGGGGCAAGCGCTTGTTTTTGGTACGCTATGGAGCTCAAAATCTCCATATCTCCCGCACAAGCCGGGTTTTTTAAACTTGTAATGGCAGCGCTATAGGGGATTAAATAACGCAACTTTTGTTGCGTTCTTTACTTTCCCTATAGCACTCAAAACTCTTAATCTAGGTGATACTTAGAAATACATAGATAATACATTAAATTATTAGGAGTTGGCAAATTGTCATAAGAGCAGAGATAACAGTGAGTATGATTAACAGTTAGTACATGAACTAGAGAATAATCTGGTGCTTACAATATGACAGATATAGCTGAAATTGTTATCACTCAGTGGTAGTACATAATAGTAAGGTCAATTCACAGAATAACTTAATTATCAATAATACAAATTATAAAAACTGCTTAGTAATAACAGAGATATAATTATCTGGATTTTCTAAACTGATGAGATGTACGGGATTTAGACCTCAGTTTTTCCATATTAAGAACTGGCAATTAAACCTCCTTAATACACAAAGGGTCACTCTTGGACCTCACTAAGCTTGTGGAACCTATAAGAGGTATACTAGTAATTGAATTGGCCACTCTTGGGCCTTAGTACAAGTAGTTCAAATAAATTGACAACTGATATTGCAGATTTTATGTGATATATGATATGTTAAGTAATATGAGAGGATATAAAATAATGGTATAGATATGCGTTTTAACTCTATAGTAAGGGAGTGTGATCTAATGATTGAGTATAAAGCAACTAGCGGGCAGGATAGAAACTTGACACCAATATAGTCTTGTATAATATATACTAGTGTACTGTTTTACATTAGTCTATGGTGTTAATAGGGCGAACACTTACCAGAACATAACCTGAGACAAACATTTATTATGTTATGGAGCTTGTGACGGACTTCCCGCTACCCCGACTGGGTAGCGCCGTCAACCGGGTCCTTCCGCTGTCTGTAACAAACTATGTAGCCCAGGAAAGTGATTCTAGCAGGAGCCCACCTAAATGAATAGACAAACTAGCATTCAGGTGAAAAAAAGAACTGACTTTATTGAAAACACACACTCCTTTTATACAGACAGCTCATCTTGATAAGACAGGGAGACAATGCCACAGTTTTCCCGCCATTCCCGCCCCTCCAGACTGACCGGCACCTCCATAGAAACCATAGTCCCACAGAATCCCAGGACACAGTGGTGACGGTTTTGGGGTGATCTCGGGGGAGCGGCGGCACTTCCATTGTCATTTGAAAGCTCTCGGTCCCCAGATGCTGCAGTCCAAAAAACGGCGTGATACAAGCCGTTGAAGTTATGGTGTTAGGGGTGTCCAAATCCCCCGGTTCCCAAAGCAGCTCCCCTCCGGCAATTCCCCCACCTCTTGTCCTCCCTAGGGGCTACTAATCCCCAAAAGAGCGGAGCTCTGAGGCACATGGTTGCTGGAGCAACCAGGGGTAAAGTTAGCTGGTGTCCTGCTGTCCTGTGGAGTTCCAGGAGCCCAGACAGCCTGAGAGGGGTTAGGTGGGTGTCCGTGGTGAGGCAGCCGACCGGGAGTTCCAGGGGCCAGGCCAGCCTAGCAGGGTTTTCCTGGTCATAAACCAGCTTTTCACAAGACAAGAAAACCAAAGCTTCCAGGGATTGTGGTTGCTCTGAGGAGCCCTAAACCACTAAGAAACAGCAGGGGTGAGGCAATAGGGGGGCAAGGGTTCAGCCCCTGCCGCCCAGTATCCGTGACAGAGCTATCCTGTAGGTATTGGAGATATGGATTTAGTGAAGGATGATGCTTTTAAAAGTTATAGTTCACATTGAGCAAGAATCTTCTTGTACAATACATAACCAGAACAAATTATAAGGCAAACAAAACTGTATAGTTATTCAAAACTGAAACTATTAGGGAGGAGAAGAGCATCTTAATGGATGGATCTAAATCCCTATAATGATATGGAGATGTTCCTTATTACTGACATGACGTATTTGCAACAAGGGAGTGCTTATAAATCATCAGTTATTTGAATGAGGAATTGGCAGTAGTAAAACTCATCCTTATCAGATATGTGTCACCATATATACATGTATAAGAATTAGAAACATATATTAATATTAATGAACTATGTGACTGAACTAAGTAACGTCATGCAATGTTCATCTTACAGATAGTGAGTTTAAGGTTACTGATTAACTGTCACATTTTATCCTATCCCACAGTCCTCAATCTGATGTATAAATCGTGAGGGAATACTACTACTTCTCGGGGTAGCAATTTGCCACTGATGTAGGCAACGGGGTGGTCCTGTCCTTTCTCGTCCGCATGGCTTAGTATGGCCCCCAACCCGAACATGGAGGCATCTGTGTGGACAGAAAAATATTTGGCTGGGTTAGGAGCAGCCAGTACTGGGGCAGAGATTAAGGCAGACTTAAGACTCTGGAAGGCTTTTTCACACTCGGGGGACCACAGGACCTGTCGGAAGTCGTTTACGGGTCAGGTCAGTCAGGGGTTTGGCGAGGGTGCTGTAATTAGGGACGAACCTCCGGTAGTAGCCTGCAGTACCCAGAAAGGCAAGGACTTGGGTTTTGTTCCTGGGGGTGGGCCAGTTAGCTACTGCCTCAACTTTGTCCGGCTCAGGACGCTGCTTACCGCAGCCGACTCGGTGGCCTAAGTACTGAACTTCCGAGCGTCCAATGATACACTTATCTGGCTTCAAGGTGAGGCCGGCGGCTCAAAGACGATCTAAGACGACGCCTAGGTGGACTAGCTGGTCCTCCCAGGTCTCCCTATAGATGGCGATGTCATCCAGGTATGCACAGGCATAGTCCTGGAGGCCATCCAACAGGCAGTCTACCATTCTTTGGAAAGTGGCTGGGGCGTTCTTCATTCCAAACGGGATGACCTTAAACTGGTATAAGCCGAAGGGAGTGATGAAGGCAGACTTGGGGACGGACTCAGGGTCGAGGGGGATTTGCCAATAACTCTTGCATAGGTCGAGGGTGCATGGGATAGGCGTCAGTGGTGGTTCTGTCATTGAGTCTACGGTAGTCAACGCAGAACCGGGTAGTTCCGTCCTCCTTGGGTACTAACACTACCCAGGAGGCCCAGGGACAGTTGGACGGTTCAATGACACCAAGGTCCAACATTCCCCGAAGCTCCCGGTGCATACTGTCCCTGACGGCCTCTGGGACCCGGTTTTCCAGTTCAAATTGACCCAGGCTGTAGGAATCCTGAGGACCTCACCTTCTGCTACCCCCACAGCAAGGGTGCGCCCAGTGCAGCCGGAGGGGGGAACGAGGTGAGGTTGGATCAAAGAAACAGTGGTCCCCGTATCTCTCATTCCTTGAGCCGCCTGCCCGTTGACCCAGACAACTTGCCGGTGTTGTTGTCGGTTGTCTTGGTCCATTGAGCCGACATTGTGCAAGATACCCACTTCTTCTCCTGTCCACTCAGCATAGGGGTCGGAGCTTGCTGTATGAGCACAATGGACAGCGGCCTGATAGGTGCGGGCTCGAGGAGACCCCCACGAGGTTGGGGCAGGGTTCCTTGGCGGCTTGGCTGGGGGGTTTCGTTGTCTGGCGGGGCAGTCCTGTATAACAGGTCCGGGGTGTCCACACCCATAACATGTCCGGGGATGGCTGCTCCCGGCCGGGGAAACAGGGCGCCGGGCATCCACATACCGATCAGCCAGGGTCGGCGGCTTAGTCAGCTGTTCTGGGTCCCTTGTCTTTTACCCAGTCCCTTTATTTCTGCTGGGGTGCGGTTGTAGAACTGCTCCAGGAGGATGAGTTGAACAGCTTCGTCAAGGATGGTGATGTGGCACCCAGTAACCCAGGAGTTCAAGGATCTTGCTAAGCGGTTGGCAAACTCGGTATACGGCTGCTCCTCTAGTCTTTGTAGTCCCCTGAAGTTTAGCCGGTGAGCCTCCGGGGTGAGTCCATACCCGCTCCTTCACCCGGTCATAGTTTCCTTGATCTTCGGAGGGACAGTGTGGAAAGCCTCCAGGGCCCTACCGGATAGTTTCCCAATTAAGATAGTAACCCTATCGGCATTAGTGACCCCATGCATCAGGCACTGGGTCTCAAACAGCTGTAGGTAGCGGTCAATATCCTCGCTCCCATCATCCTGGAAAGTTCGGAAAGCCCCGTGAGGTAGTTTCTTGGGCCGGGAAGCAGGGTCCAGGGGATCCGGCATGACCTCCCCTATAGACTTCTGAAGCTCCAACATGTGTATCTTGTTGGTGTCAGTCACTATCCGAGTAATGAGCTCCTCGGGGGGGTTAGGTCCATAGAGAGCCAGTTGCCACTGTACCTGCTTCTGCTTGTCGGATGTCATAGTCCCTTGATTGGAGGCTGTACTGGGCTGTCCTCCGCTTTAGTCGCTGTCCGACCCACCAGCCTGTTCGCCAGCCCGATCGTCCTCCATCAGTTCGGCTACGAGCACTGCCCTTGTCTTGTTGCCGGCGACTTTCCCTCTGCAGCAACGTTCTCAATTCTTCCTTCTGGAGCCCATGGTACTGCTCTATCTGGCAAGATCTTCAGTTGGTGATTTGGACGTTCCAGGTAGACAGAAGCATCCCACCGTTACCAACCAATGTGACAGACTTCCCGCTATCCCGACTGGGTAGCGCCGTCAATCTGGTCCTTCCGATGTCTGGAACAAACTGCTATGTAGCCCAGGAAAGTGATTACTATGTAGCCCAGGAAAGTGATTCTAGCAGGAGCCCACCTAAATGACTAGACAGACTAGCATTCAGGTGAAAAAAAGAAATTACTTTATTGAAAACACACACTCCTTTTATACAGACAGCTCATCTTGATAAGACAGGGAGACAATGCCACAGTATTCCTGCCCCTCCAGACTGACCAGTGCCTCCATAGCAACCATAATCCCACAGAATCCCAGGACACAGTGGTGACGGTTTTGGGGTGATCCTGGGGGAGCAGTGGCACTTCCAGGGTGTCCTTTGAAAGCTTTCGGTCCCCAGATGCTGCAGTCCAAAAAGCGGCGTGATTCGTTATTGGGGACCGGAGATGCAGCCCGTTGAAGTTATGGTGGTAGGGGTGTCCAAAACCCCCGGTTCCCAAAGCAGCTCCCCTCCGGCAATTCCCCCACCTCTTGTCCTCCCTAGGGGCTACTAATCCCCAAAAGAGCGGAGCTCTGGGGTACATGGTTGCTGGAGCGACCAGGGGTAAAGTTAGCGGGTGTCCTGTGGCCGACCGGGAGTTCCAGGAGCCCAGACAGCTTGAGAGGGGTTAGGCGGGTGGCCGTGGTGAGACGGACGACCTGGAGTTCCAGGGGCCCGGCCAGCCTAGGAGGGTTTTCCTGGTCATATACCAGCTTTTCACAAGACAAGAAAACCAAAGCTTCCAGGGATTGTGGTTGCTCTGAGGAGCACCAAACCACTGAGAAACAATAGGGGGGCAAGGGTTCAGCCCCTGCAGCCCAGTATCCGTGACAGCTATCCTGTAGGTATTGGAGATATGTATTTAGTGAAGGATGATGCTTATAAAAGTTATAGTTCACATTGAGCAAGAATCTTCTTGTACAATACATAACCAGAACAAATTATAAGGCAAACAAAACTGTATAGTTATTCAAAACTGAAACTATTGGGGAGGAGAAGAGCATCTTAATGGATGGATCTAAATCCCTATAATGATATGGAGATGTTCCTTATTACTGACATGACGTATTTGCAACAAGGGAGTGCTTATAAATCATCAGTTATTTGAATGAGGAAGTGGCAGTAGTAAAACTCATCCTTATCAGATATGTGTCACCAAATATACATGTATAAGAATTAGAAACATATATTAATATTAATGAACTATGTGACTGAACTAAGTAACGTCATGCAATGTTCATCTTACAGATAGTGAGTTTAAGGTTACTGATTAACTGTCACCTTTTATCCTATCCCACAGTCCTCAATCTGATGTGTAAATCGTGAGGGAATACATGGATTATGAATAGGTAAATGGTCCTTGAAGGACAAACTGTGAAAAGTAGCACAGGAAAAGCACAAAAGGTAACAGTTCGCTTTAGCAGTTCATGTCAAGTTTATTTATTTTTTTAACATATTGCTGCACCTCATATACTGCGGATGCCTGTGTGCTGAAGTAAGGTTTCAGCCGATTCCAGCTTGAGACAGGGGCATTGTAGGAGATCTCATCAAGAGACAGTTTTTGTCAGTAGTGCTTCCAGGGGTAGAAGATACTCTCCAGGACCCAAAACTCGATTTCCACAGGCTCCTCCATAATGCATGCCATTTTGAAGTGAGGGCTAGGAATGGTGATTGTGCCGGTACTTGTAGTATGCCTTGACAAGTCGTGATGGAGTCACCTGCTCTCCAAAGTGAGGAAAACAACCTCCACTCCCACCCTAGATTAGATTTCAAATTGAGCTCTACTAAATTAGGATCGCCATGTCTAAGCTTCTCAGGACTATCCAGAGGATGGGCTGCAGCGGTCTCCAAAGCCGATTTGCAATACTTATTCATTTTAGATGTGGGTACAGTAACCGGAAGCATAGTCGGTAAAGCCACTGTAGATATTGCTCCATTTTCCAATCTGTCAGTATAGGAACAATAGGAGCTGTTGGTGACATTAACCCTACGGGGACCTCTATCTCAGCAGACCCTTCCTGATTCATTGTTGCAGGGTCTCTCAGAGGTATATTAAAGGGGGTACAAACAATAGGCGACTGCCGCTCCAAACTCACAGGCCATATACGATCCCGGGCACAGATTTGTGACGTCAGACGCCACAGCAACTTAGAAACTACGGTAACAGGTGTCCACAAAGGCAGTGTGCAATTCCGGTTGGGTGCAGTGAACCAACAGCTTAATAACGATCAGGAAAAAACAGAATCCAGCAGCACAATAGTGCAAAAAAGAGAACATTTTTATTTTAGCACTTATTAAATTTTAAAAGGGGGAACTGACAGTCCTATCCAATGTTAACTCTCTTGTATCATGCTCTCCCAAATACCTTGGTCGCTGGATATTTGTCTGTGTAAGAGTAGAAGACCCCATCCATATCAGTTGACACTGTTCACTCTCATTAGACACGTCTCCAGCTGTAGTTAGAGCGGTATCAAGACTCTCCTGAATCTTGATTCGGAAGTCCTGAAATAAGGTGACCAAAGTTACACAGAGCTCTTCCATGATATCAAACTTTAGCTCATTTGTTTCATGCAGAATAAATAGATTTTGAATGTTGCGATCGCTCGTCGGTAAAAGCAAGTAGAAAGTATGCAGCATATATTGCTGTGCCTCCTGTTTCTTCAGGAAAATGGGGAGGGCTAGAGGATGAAGGCTTAGACCGTTAGTTGGACTACGCACCTCATCTAATCAGGTCTTCCGGGCTAAAGTTTCTCATAAAATGTGTAGGATTCTGCTCAGCAGTTATTGAGCATCACAATTTACAGTAGTAGTGATTAGAAAAACAGGTCAGAGGAGCGATAAATAGCAGATTCAACAGCTCCTGTCACAGCCATAAAGAAAAGAAACCATCTTGGCCACTGTTCAGATGCGCCCCCCTGAAATATCTCCATTTTAATACGTTCTTATTTTATCAACTTTTCAGATGTACTTTATTGGAAGGAGAAAAATGATTACCTTCATAACAATTTAATAGTTTTATTGAATTAAAGAAAAATAACAATTACCTTAATAATAACAATTTAATAGTTTTATTGAACTAAAACAAGTAGACAACCTAAGGTATTGATCTAGGACCATCTCTTTTCATGCCAGCATTTCATTTTCACAAACTTTGGGTTGCTCATTGAAATTATTTACATACTGCTTGTGCAATTATGGCACAAATGGTTGTAAGAGCTTCTCTGGGATCCCAATAGCAGACTTATATGTCTTTGCCACTGCTTTTTGGTAATTAGAAGGCCGCTAATTGCAGCTGTGCAACACATGTCTATTATTTCAGGCAGTAAAGGGGTTAATTAGGTAGCTTATATGGTTAATTTTAGCTTTAGTTGAACTGGCTAAAGAAAGAGATTTAATTACTGCTCAACAAGCAAGGTTTTGGTTAAACTGTATCCCATAATACTAGTTTTTTACATACTGCCTAAGATTCATAAGAACTTATGGGATCCACCTGGATGCCCTATAGTGGCAGGGACTGACTCAGTCTTTTAGCCGATTGCTATTTTTGTTGACCATTTAATTAGACCCCTATTGGGGAGTGTCACCTCGTATCTTCAAGATACTACTGATTTTTTGAAAAAGGTGGCAGCTCTCCAAGTACCATTGGACAGCATATTGGTGACTATTGACATTTCCGGTCTATATTCCCGTATCCCGCATAATCTGGGCATGGGTGGTGTCTTCTACTATATTGAGAAAGAGGGAGTATATACTCCACCTGACCGAGGTTTGATCAGAGATCTATTAGATATCATCTTATATGATAACTATTTCATGTTTGAAGACACCTTCCATGTACAGACCCGGGGTATAGCTATGGGATCGAATATCACGCTCACATATGCAAATTTGTTTGTGGGACGGTTTGAGGAGCAGAACATTTATATACTGGATGAATTTAAAGAGCATGTACTGTGTTCGTACAGGTATATAGATGACATATTCTTTATATGGACAGGAGACCTATTATTAAATGCCTTTGTAGATAGTTTGACTAATACAAATGATTTTTTTTTTTTTTTTTTAAATACTTTATTTATTTCCAACACTGGTCACAGCAACAAACAATGCGAGTATAAGTAGGCTTTACAAAGTACAATGAAAAATATTGTCACTACAACTGTACTGTGTTTTTTTTTTGTTTTTGTTTTTTAACATGTTCTATTATCTTACTTTTTCTGACTCCTCTTTAGCCCTCTATTCTCTATCTACTACCTGGTATTATGCTAAATCCATATATATCCTCCACTGAGGAAAAACAAAAACTTGTTTAAACAATATCATATTTGCAGTCAGTTCATCCTGCTCCTTTGTTCGCATTGAAAAGAACAGCTCCACATCTCACTGTGAGTTTGCTGGCAGATCTACAGGAGTCCATGGCTTAAAACATCTTCGTTGCATAGTAAACGTAGAGATTTGAAATTAGAATGAGTCTTTTAACAGTTAGGTAACAATTTATATTAACAACTCTTACTTCTCCTCTATCATTTCACAGTTTCATTAAGAGTCTACACTCCTCAGTCCCTCCCCGAGGCGCTTCCCCCAGGGTTGTCTCTCTACCTCTCGTCCCTGTCCATCCAGAACTCTAGTGGATTGTTAAGAAAAGATATTCCATTTTCCCTGGAGTTGAGATTCTAACATGTGTTCTGAGTCTCTAAATGGGTATATAATCTGTTTCTGATGTGGTAAATCCAGGCTACAGATAAAGGGTTCCCATTTGGCTAGGAAGTGTTTGATTCTCAGGGTGACATCTCCCTGTGTGTCTATTTATTCATATATCAGTTGTTGTTGTAATGCTTGTCTGAGGTGTGTTAGGTGTGACGGCGAGGGTGCCATCCATTGTTTAAAAATGAGTTTTCTCTTGTAAGATGTATCGAGTCCACGGATTCATCCTTTACTTGTGGGATATTCTCCTTCCCAACAGGAAGTGGCAAAGAGAGCACACAGCAGAGCTGTCCATATAGCTCCCCCTCTAGCTCCACCCCCCAGTCATTCTCTTTGCCGGCTCTAAGCAATCAGAAGGGTAAAGTGAATGTGGTGTTAGAATTGTAGTTTTTATTTTCTACAAGCAAAAGTTTGTTATTTTAAATGGTACCGGTGTGTACTATTTACTCTCTAACAGAAAGGAGATGAAGATTTCTGCAGGGAGGAAGATGATTTTAGCATGTTGTAACTAAAATCCACTGCTGTTCCCACAAAGGACTGAGGAGTACAAGAAAACTTCAGTTGGGGGGAACGGTTTGCAGGTTAGGCTGCAATAAGGTATGTTCAGTCATTTTTTTTCTAGACAAGACTGTGATAATGCTAGAAAAGACTGATAATATCCCCATGAGGGAAGGGTAAGCTGTGTTCAGGGACTCAGTAAGGAATTGCAAGCTTACATAACAGGGCTAGTTTATGCTGGTTGACACTACTTTTTATTGAAAATATGGTTTTTGGAGACACTTTGAAGGTTCATTTGGGTTTCTTTCAGGGGTTGTTATCCACATGGCTATTATTAAAACACTTAGGAGTGTTTCTTTAGGCCTCACAGCACCGGAGTAAGGTGGGAGGGGCCTAATTTCGCGCCTCAGTTGCGCAGTTATATTTGACTAGAAGTTCAGGCTGTTTCACATGGAGGGTCCTGCTGCAGTTTGAGGGCCTATTAGAAGCTTTTTCCCCACAAATCTGGTTCCTAAGGGCAGGTAGGGCCACAGCAGAGCTGTGGCAAGGTGCTGTGGATTTTTTAACCGGTTTGTTGGCTTACTGTCGATCCGGTTTGGGCATTAAGGGGTTAATCGTTTTTATTGCTAGTGGTGCAATCTTACTAATGCTTTAGGTACATACTGTAAAAATTTCGAAAAGTTTACTGCATTTTTCACTGTTTTGCAAAATTGTGTTCCTTTTTTATCTCTTAAAGACACAGTAACGTTTTTTTCAAAGTGTGTTTTTACTTGATTAAAGTGATTTCCAAGTGTAATGCTCTAACTTACTGCCCCTTTTAAGTATGGCACTCCTTCAGCCTATTTAAGCCAGCACTTCCTCTAACACTCTGCTTAGGTATCTTCAATTGCAGAGAGTTTCCTTCCTGTGCAACTTACTGAAGCCAATCAACTACAGACTGCTGTTGCTCCTCAGTCTGTATCAGCTGCTAACCTACAGGAGCTGCATTCTTTTTCACTGCTTCTGGATTCACTTTCAGTTTCTCTATAACAGCAGGACACTCCACACTGAAGCTGCATTGTTCCTCTCCTGCTGGCTGGAAAAGCCTTTAACCTTAACTACTGAATTACTGCTGGCAATCACTGCTCTAATGATCTCCTATACAGGACTGCAATCCTTCCATAAGATAAGTTGTTTCCCTTACAATCTATGCTTATGTGTGCTGCTCATTAACTCTCACAAAGTCTGTGCTTGCTATAATCTGTAATACAGCAAATCTTACTAGTTCTTTTTGCTAACAGCACACACACTAATCATCAACTTGTTAAAACCTGTTGCTTAAATGGACTGCAATTAACAAACTAACTTTGTCTCTAACTGCTATTGATGAACTACTAATCTAAAACAGAGATTGTTTATTTTCCATTAATCTCAAGGCAGCCCCTGTGTTCAGATAATGTTTTCACATCTACCCACAACATTAGTATCAGCTGCTAGCCAGCAATGTTAACCCTTAATTAACCAGCTATTGCTAGCAGTCTTGCCTGCACTCTCAGACTCAGACTGCTACTGATAGTTAAATCAATTTGCAGTTTCCTCTAGTGTGGTCTCTTGTCAATGATTCCACTCTAACAACAACTGCTAACAAACTCTGATATGACAGAATACCTAAGCCCAAAATATAAAATATATATATATATATATATATATATATATATATATATATATATATCCAAGCAGTTTCCAGGTCAGCCCACCAAGAGACAACAGCCTGGGTGCAAATATAGATAGCATATATGAACAAAGGTAAATGCACTCTCAGATCTTCCACGATCCAATAAAGTGCATTTACCTTTGTTCATATATATATATATATATATATATATATATATATATATATATATATATAGACATTGTGTAAAAAAAAAAACAAAAAAAAATTTTTGAATTGTGTTTTCTCAATTTATATTTAAGCAACATGGAACCTGCTGAAATGAACACACACATTCTGAATTTGACTCACACAGTTGAAATACTTACCCAGGGCCTGCAGGGCCTACAACGTGAGTTTCAACATTTAAAAGCAACTCTTACTACATTAACCTCTGCTCACAACATCCCAGAGGCCCCTGAACCCTCAATTAGCCCCCCAGATACATTCTCTGGGGACAGATCCCAATTTAAAGATTTTAAAATTGCATGTACTCTATTGTTTATGATGAAACCAAAAACTTACCATTCTGAGCACATTAAAGTTTGTACAGTCATATCATACCTACGTGGGGATGCCAGAACCTGGCCTAACGCCTTTATTGAAAACCAAGAGTCAATCCTAAATTCTTTGCAACAATTTTTCTCAGCAATGTCATCATTATACCAGGATATGGATAGTCAATTCACAGCAGAAACTGCTGTAAGGGCAGTCAAACAAGGGAAAAGACCCGTTGAAGATTATGTTATAGAATTTAAAAAATGGGCCCGTGACTCACAGTGGAATGACATTAGTCTGAGAAATCAGTTTAGACTTAACCTCTCTGAGAACCTCAAGGATGAACTCTCAAGGACAGAGCTACCCCCCACTCTTGAAGAACTTATTAAAACAGCTACCATCATTGATAGAAGACTCAGGGAAAGAAGAGCAGAACAGTCCTATGAGAGAAAGAGAAGACCACACCAGGATTCAACCCCTCAAGCCAATCCGCCTGTACCTATGGAAAAAAGTGTTATCCGTGGTCCTCTCACATCTGAAGAAAGACGTAGGAGAAAGCTCCAAAACCTATGCCTATACTGTGCTGCAAGTGACCATGAAGTCCGCTCATGCCCAGTCCTAAATAAAAAAAACTATTGGTACCTGCCTCCATTCAGTATCTTGTTTCTCTACACACTCCCCACATTCTGCTTATTGTACACTTCCCGTGTATGCACAGTGGGACAAAAAGCTGCTACATCTAGAAGCAATTATTGACTCTGGAGCCTCTGCTAACTTCATAGATTCATCTGTGTTACAAGTTAATGAAATTCCTTCTGTTAAGAAATCTACTCCTGTGTCTCTCAGAATCTTTGATGGCTCCCTTGTCCCTAATGGTCCTATTACACATAACACAATACCATTACAAATGTGCTCTACCTCTGGACATACTGAACATATAACTTTTGACGTTATCTCTTCGCCTTTTTACCCTTTAATTCTTGGTTTACCCTGGTTAAGACTACATTGCCCTTCCATATCTTGGGATAGCCTACATGTGAATTTTAACTCTGACTACTGCAGTAAAACCTGTCTACAGCACCACCTACTACTACAGCCTTCTACTAATGTATTACCTGAACAGTACCAAGATTTCCATGATGTGTTCAGTAAAAAGGAAGCTGAAAGCCTGCCTCCCCATCGTCCTTATGATTGCCCTATCGACCTATTACCTGGCCCTAGTGTTCCTTACGGGCATGTCTACTCCTTGTCCGAACCAGAACTCGCTCAACTCAAGACCTACATAGATGATAATCTACGCAAGGGATTTATAAGACCGTCTACCTCTCCAGCTGGGGCTGGTATGTTTTTTGTGAGAAATAAAGATGCCACCATTCGCCCTATTATAGATTACAGGCTTCTGAATAAAATAACTATAAAAAATAGGTACCCTCTTCCTCTCATTCCGGACCTAGTGGAGAGGTTACAAAAGGCCAGAATTTTCACAAAACTTGATCTACGGGGTTCCTACAACTTAGTGCGAATCAAGAGTGGTGATGAATGGAAAACAGCCTTCCGCACTAGATATGGCCTCTATGAGTACTTGGTGATGCCTTTTGGGCTTTGCAATGCCCCCGCCACTTTTCAGTTTTTTGTTAATGATATCTTTCGAGACCTATTGGATATTTGTGTCGTCATCTATTTAGATGATATCCTCATCTATTCATCTTCAGAAGAAGAACACATTAAACACGTCCGATGGGTCCTTGCCAGGCTTCAAACACACCGTCTGTATGCAAAGCTAGAGAAATGTACATTCCACTCTCAAAATATCAGTTTCCTAGGTTATAAGCTTACACCTGGTGAGATCCGAATGGAGGATGACAAGATTAAATCCATACTCAACTGGCCTACTCCTATCGATAAGAAATCACTACAACGTTTCCTCGGTTTCTCAAATTTCTATAGAAAATTCATAAGGAACTACTTGCACATTGTTAAATCTTTAACAAGACTCACTGGTACCACTACAGGATTCACATGGGACTCTGAAGCCCAACATGCCTTTGACGAACTTAAAAATGCCTTCACCTCTGAGCCTATACTTAAATTATCTGACCCTACTCTACAGTACATATTAGAGGTAGATGCCTCTGATTACGCAATTGGTGCTATACTTTCCCAAAGGACTTCCATCAGTACTCCAGTGCATCCCGTTGCCTATCACTCTAGAACTCTCACATCAGCCGAAATGATCTACCCTATCGCTGAAAAGGAGTTGCTGGCTATCAAGGTCGCTCTTGAGAACTGGAGACACCTATTGGAAGGCACTGACTTGCCCATTTTAATTTACACTGACCATCGTAACCTAGAATACCTCAAAACCACCAAGACTTTGTCATCTAGACAAGTTAGGTGGAGTCTTTTTTTTGATAGGTTTAACTATCTAATTACCTACCGTCCCGGTAGTGCCAATGGTAAGGCTGATTCGCTCTCCAGGATGTTTCCCAGGCCTCATTGTGCCACCACAACTACTATAATACCCACAGAACAGATTATAGCTCTCATAGCTGATTTTCCCTCAAGGATAAAACAAGCTTTGCTCAATGACCACTCCCTTCCGTCTTCACATACTCTTACAAAAGGATCTGATCAGTTACTCTATAAGGAAGATAAATTATATATCCTGAGCTACGACTTGAAATTCTCCAAACAATACATGACAACCCATTGTCTGGAGACCCTGGACATTACAAAACCCTAGAACTCCTAAAAAGGAACTTCTGGTGGCCAAATATGTACAAAACAGTTTATGACTATATCAATACATGTACAGTCTGTGCAACCTCTAAACGACAGAGAGTTCCTCCATATGGACTTCTTATGTCTTTACCTATTCCAGAGAAACCTTGGAGCTCCATTTCAATGGATTTTGTCGTTGACTTACCCCCTTCTGCAGATTACACCACCATCCTGGTGGTTATTGATCAATTCACTAAGATGGTACACTTTGTTCCTTTAACCGAACTTCCAACTGCTCTAAAAACTGCACACATTTTCATTGAAAATATTGTACGTCTGCACGGTTTACCTAGCACCATCACTTCTGACAGGGGCGTACAATTTACCTCCAAATTTTGGAGAGAGCTATGTAGACTCCTCTCCATCCAGAATAACTTCACTAGTGCTTACCATCCCCAATCAAATGGACTTTCAGAAAGGACTAATCAGTGGTTGGAGCAGTTCTTGCGTTGTTACTGTTCTCATTTACAAGATGACTGGTCTACATTCTTGCCTTTGGCGGATTTCTCCTTCAATAACACTCTCAGTTCCACTACTAAACTTACGCCTTTCTATGCCAACTATGGCTATCATCCAACTTTTCATTTCTTAAAACCTGACTCCAGCTATAATCCGACTGTCACAGAAACCCTAAATACCATCAAATCCGGATTCGAAGTTATACGCTCCAATATTAAAATAGCACAGTTAAGACAAAACGATACTTTGACCTACATCGACGCCATCCACCAACTTTTAAGGTTGGTGACAGGGTTTGGTTATCAACCAAGAACTTAAAACTTGGAACTCCTTCAAAGAAACTCAGCGCCTTATTCATTGGTCCTTACTCCATCTCCAAGGTGATAAACCAAAATGCTGTACGCTTGACACTCCCAGCACATCTCCATATTCATCCAACCTTCCACGTTTCTCTCCTTAAGCCATACCTAGAGAACAAGTTTCCTGGGAGATCTCTTCCTCCTCCTGCTCCCGTTGTGATAGATGGCGATTTGGAATATGAGGTTGATCAAATATTGGACTCTAGATTGTGTAGAGGGAGACTCCAATACTTAGTCAGATGGAAGGGTTATGACTCGTCTGAAGATTCTTGGATTCCCGTCTCTGACCTGAGAGCCCCTCGTCTTCGTTCTGACTTCCACAAACGTTACCCTCTCAAGCCCTCGCAGCCCTGAGGTCTGCCTTACTCGGGGGGTCCTGTAATGCTCTAACTTACTGCCCCTTTAAGTATGGCCCTCCTCCTTCAGCCTATTTAAGCCAGCACTTCCTCTAACACTCTGCTTAGGTATCTTCAATTGCAGAGAGTTTCCTTCCTGTGCCATATACTGAAGCCAATCAACTACAGACTGCTGTTGCTCCTCAGTCTGTATCAGCTGCTAACCTACAGGAGCTGCAGTCTTTTTCACTGCTTCTGGATTCACTTTCAGTTTCTCTATAACAGCAGGACACTCCACACTGAAGCTGCATTGTTCCTCTCCTGCTGGCTAGAAAAGCCTTTAACCTTAACTACTGAATTACTGCTGGCAATCACTGCTCTCCTATACAGGACTGCAATCCTTCCATAAGATAAGTTGTTTCCCTTACAATCTATGCTTATGTGTGCTGCTCATTAACTCTCACAAAGTCTGTGCTTGCTATAATCTGTAATACAACAAATCTTACTAGTTCTTTTTGCTAACAGCACACACACTAATCATCAACTTATTCAAACCTGTTGCTTAAATGGACTGCAATTAACAAACTAACTTTGTCTCTAACTGCTATTGATGAACTACTAATCTAAAACAGAGATTGTTTATTTTCCATTAATCTCAAGGCAGCCCCTGTGTTCAGATAATGTTTTCACATCTACCCACAACATTAGTATCAGCTGCTAGCCAGCAATGTTAACCCTTAATTAACCAGCTATTGCTAGCAGTCTTGCCTGCACTCTCAGACTCAGACTGCTACTGATAGTTAAATCAATTTGCAGTTTCCTCTAGTGTGGTCTCTTGTCAATGATTCCACTCGAACAACAACTGCTAACAAACTCTGATATGACACCAAGCCTGTTTGTGTTACTACTAGTCTGTTAAACATGTCTGACACCAAGGAAAATCCTTGTTCAATGTGTTTAGAAGCCATGGTGGAACCCCCTCTCAGAATGTGTCCCACTTGTACTGATATCTCTATACACTTTAAAGAACATATTGTTGCACTTAAAAATGTGGCCCAAGATGATTCTCAGACAGAAGGTAACAAGATTAGCCCGTCAACCTCTCCCCAAGTGTCACAACCAGTTACGCCCGCTCAAGCTACTCCTAGCACCTCTAGTGCGTCTAACTCTTTTACCTTGCAAGATTTGGTGGCAGTTATGAATAATACCCTCTCTGTGTTTTTATCTAAACTGCCCGTGTTACCTGCAAAGCGTGATAGCTCTGTTTTAAGAACAGATTCTGAGCATTCTGACGTTTTTAGTAGCCGTATCCGATATACCCTCACAACGCTCTGAAGTGGGGGCGAGGGATTTGCTGTCTGAGGGAGAAATTTCCGATTCGGGAAAGGTTGCTCCTCGGACAGATTCAGATACGTTGGCTTTTAAATTTAAACTAGAACACCTCCGCTTATTGCTCAGGGAGGTATTAGTTACTCTGAATGACTGCGACCCTATGGTGGTTCCAGAAAAATTGTGTAAAATGGACAAGTACCTAGAAGTTCCTGTTTACACTGATGTGTTTCCGGTCCCTAAGAGGATTGCGGATATCGTTACTAGGAAGTGGTATAGACCAGGTATTCCCTTTGTTCCCCCTCCTGTTTTTAAGAAAATGTTCCCCATATCTGACCCCATGTGGGACTCGTGGCAGACGGTCCCTAAGGTGGAGGGGGCTGTTTCTTCACTTGCTAAACGCACAACCATACCAATTGAAGACAGTTGTGCTTTTAAAGACCCTATGGATAAAAAATTAGAGGGTTTACTTAAGAAAATTTTTGTTCAACAAGGTTTTCTTCTCCAACCTATTGCGTGCATTGTTCCTGTAACTACTGCAGCTGCTTTCTGGTTCGAGGCCCTGGAAGATGCGATCCAGACGGAGACCTCATATGAGGACATTATGGACAGAATTAAGGCTCTAAAGCTGGCTAATTTTATCACAGATGCCGCTTTCCAACTAGCTAAATTAGCGGCAAAGAATTCAGGTTTCGACATTTTAGCGCGCAGGGCGCTGTGGCTAAAGTCCTGGTCGGCCGATGTGTCGTCAAAATCCAAACTCTTGAACATCCCTTTCAAAGGAAAGACCCTCTTCAGGCCTGAATTGAAAGAGATTATTTCAGAAATCACTGGGGGAAAAGGCCATGCTCTCCCTCAGGACAAGTCCTTTAAGACAAAGAACAAACAAAATAATTTTCGTTCCTTTCGGAATTTCAGGAGCGGTCCCGCTTCATTCTCTCCTGCTACAAAGCAAGAGGGTAACGCTTCACAACCCAGGTCAGCCTGGAAACCTTACCAGGGCTGGAACAACGGTAAACAGGCCAAGAAGCCTGCAGCTGCCTCCAAGACAGCATGATTGGGTAGCCCCAGATCCGGGACTGGATCTAGTAGGGGGCAGACTCTCTTCACTCAGGCCTGGGCAAGAGACGTACACGATCCCTGGGCCTTAGAGATTGTATCCCTGGGATATCTTCTAGAATTCAAGGACTCCCCTCCAAGGGGAAGGTTCCACTTTTCTCGTCTGTCTACAGACCAGACAAAGAAAGAGGCGTTCTTACGCTATGTAGAAGACCTACATACAATGGGAGTGATCCACCCAGTTCCAATTGCGGAACAAGGGCTGGGTTTTTACTCAAACCTGTTTGTGGTTCCCAAAAAAGAAGGAACTTTCAGACCAATCCTGGATCTCAAAATTCTAAACAAATTCCTCAGAGTCCCATCATTCAAGATGGAGACCATTCGGACAATCTTACCAATGATCCAGGAGGGTCAATATATGACTACCGTGGATCTAAAGGATGCGTATCTGCACATTCCTATCCACAAAGATCATCACCATTTTCTCAGGTCGCCTTTCTGGTCAAGCATTATCAGTTTGTGGCTCTTCCTTTCGAGTTGGCCACTGCTCCCAGAATTTTCACAAAGGTGCTAGGGTCCCTCCTGGCGGTTCTAAGACCGTGGGGCATAGCAGTGGCGCCTTATCTAGACGACATCTTAATTCAGGCGTCGAGTTTCCAAAGAGCCAAGTCTCACACGGAAATTGTATTGGCCTTTCTGAGGTCTCACGGGTGGTGAACATCAAAAAGAGTTCTCTCTCCCCCCTCACAAGAGTTTCCTTCCTAGGAACTCTAATAGACTCGGTAGAAATGAACATTTTTCTGACGGAGGTCAGAAAGTTAAAACTCTTAACCACTTGCCGAGCTCTTCATTCCATTCCTTGGCCATCTGTAGCTCAGTGCATGGAGACAATCGGACTAACGGTAGCATCAATGGACATAGTCCCTTTTGCTCGGATACACCTCAGAGCACTGCAACTATGCATTCTCAAACAGTGGAATGGGGATTATGCAGATTTGTCTCCTCAAATACAGTTGGACCAGGGGACCAGAGATTCTCTTCTCTGGTGGTTGTCTCAGGATCACCTGTCTCAGGGAATGTGTTTCCGCAGACCAGAGTGGATCATCGTAACGACCGACGCCAGTCTGTTGGGCTGGGGTGCAGTCTGGGACTCCCTGAAAGCTCAGGGCTTATGGTCTCGGGAAGAAGCTCTTCTCCCAATAAACATTCTGGAACTGAGGGCGATATTCATCGCACTTCAGGCATGGCCTCAGCTAGCTGCGGCCAAATTCATCAGATTTCAGTCGGACAACAACTGTAGCTTACGTCAATCATCAAGGGGGAACAAGGAGTTCCCTAGCAATGGTGGAAGTAACCAAAATAATCAGGTGGGCGGAGGATCACTCTTGCCATATCTCAGCAATTCACATCCCAGGAGTAGACAACTGGGAGGCGGATTTTCTAAGTCGTCAGACTTTTCACCCGGGGGAGTGGGAACTCCACCCGGAGGTATTTGCCCAGCTGTCTCAGCTATGGGGCACTCCAGAATTGGATCTGATGGCATCCCGTCAGAACACCAAGCTTCCTCTTTACGGGTCCAGGTCCCTGGATCCCCAGGCGGTGCTGATAGGGAGGCTATCTGAGGATCTCTGTCAGCACAAGGGGTTTGGAAATCTCAGGAGGCGAGATTACCATTTGATATTTTAGAACTCTGTGCATTCTCAGAGTTCTTCATTTAGTTTCTTTTTGAAGAAGAGACGTTTATTGATTTTCAGACAAATGTAACAACTGTGGTATATGTCAATCATCAGGGTGGGACTATCAGTCCTTAGGCTGTGACAGAAGTATCTCGGATATTGGCTTGGGCTAAATCCAGCTCCTATCTAAATTCTGTGGGGGGGGGGGTTTCCCCAGGTATAGACATTTGGGAAGCGGATTATCTCTGTTAATCAAGCTTTACATCTGGGAGAATGGTCTCTCATACCCAGATATGTTTTTCAATTTTTCAGATGTGAGGATTTCCAGAAATAGATCTGTTGGCATCTCATCTGAATAAAGAACTTCCCAGGGGCCTATTCAGGTCCGGGGATCCTCAGGCGGAAGTAGTGTATGCATTGACATTTCCTTGGAATTATCATTTTGCCTATATCTTTCCGCCTCTAGTTCTTCTTCCAAAAGTGATTTCCAAAATTCTAATGGAGTATTTGTTTGTACTGCTGGTGGCTCCAGCATGGCCTCTCAGGTTTTGGTATGCGGATCTCATTCGGATGACCAGTTGCCAACCTTGGACACTTCCGTTAAGACCAGACCTTCTTTCTCAAGGCCCATTTTCTCTTGTTAAGTGTGTTCAGTCCACGGGTCATCCATTACTTATGGGATATATTCTCCTTCCCAACAGGAAGTTGCAAGAGGATCACCCAAGCAGAGCTGCTATATAGCTCCTCCCCTCACATGTCATATCCAGTCATTCTCTTGCAACCCTCAACAAAGAAGGAGGTCGCGAGAGGTGTTGGAGTTTTTTACTTAATTATTCTTCAATCAAAAGTTTGTTATTTTAAATGGCACTGGAGTGTGCTGTTTTTTTTATCTCAGGCAGTATTTGGAAGAAGAATCTGCCTGCGTTTTCTATGATCTTAGCAGACGTAACTAAGATCCACTGGCTGTTCTCGACATTCTGAGGAGTGGGGTAACTTCAGAAAATGGGAATAGCATGCGGGGTCCCCCGCAAATGAGGTATGTGCAGTACAATATTTTCTGGGAATGGAATTGACTAAGAAAACACTGCTGTTACCCATATGATGTAAGTACAGCCTTAAATGCAGTAGTAGCGACTGGTATCAGGCTGATAAATGTATGCGCAGTTGAGTTATTTTCTAGGGACTAGAATTTGACTGAGAAAATACTGTTAATACTGAAATAATGCATAAGCCTTAACTGCAGTAGAAGCGACTGGTAGCAGGCTTAGTGATAACTTTGCATGACATTGAAAAAGTTTGTTTTTAAAACGTTTACTGGCATGTTATTCGTTTTGTGAGGTACTTTGGTGATAAATCTTTTTGGGCATGATTTTTTTCCATATGGCTAACGTATATTTCTGCATAGAAACCGTTATATCAGGTCTCCCACTGTTGTAATATGAGTGGGAGGGGCCTTTTTTTAGCGCCTTGTTGCGCAGTTAAAATTCTAGCACAGTCTTCCTGCTTCTTCCTCCTTGATCCAGGACGTCTCTAGAGAGCTCAGGGGTCTTCAAAATTCGTTTTTGAGGGAGGTAATCAGTCACAGCAGACCTGTGATAAAAGCGTTAAATCTTAAATTGATTATCCGTTTTTGGGTATTGAGGGGTTAATCATCCTTTTGCTAATGGGTGCAATCCTCTGCTAATTTAATACGTTTACTGTTAAAAAATTGTTTGCTATAACTGAATTAGTTCATTGTTATTCAACTGTGTTTTTTAAAAGCGCTGCAGCGTTTTTTATATTGCTTGTAAACTTATTGAAAGTTATTTCCAAGCTTGCTAGCTTCATTGCTAGTCTGTTTAAACATGTCTGATACAGAGGAATCTGCTTGTTCATTATGTTTAAAAGCCGATGTGGAGCCCAATAGAAATATGTGTACCAATTGTATTGATATTACTTTAAATAAAAGTCAGTCTTTACCGGTAAAGAAATTATCACCAGACAACGAGGGGGAAGTTATGCCGTCTAACTCTCCTCACGTGTCAGTACCTTCGCCTCCCGCTCAGGAGGTGCGTGAGATTGTGGCGCCAAGTACATCAAGGCCCTTACAAATCACTTTACATGATATGGCTAATGTTATGAAAGAAGTATTATCTAATCTGCCCGAGTTAAGAGGCAAGAGCGATAGCTCTGGGTTAAGGACAGAGCGCGCCGATGACACGAGAGCCATGTCTGATACTGTGTCACAATTTGCAGAACATGAGGACGGAGAGCTTCATTCTGTGGGTGACGGTTCTGATTCGGGGAGACCGGATTCAGAAATTTCAAATTTTAAATTTAAGCTTGAGAACCTCCGCGTGTTGCTAGGGGAGGTGTTAGTGGCTCTGAATGATTGCGACACGGTGGCAATCCCAGAGAAATTATGTAGGCTGGATAAATACTATGCGGTACCGGTGTGTACTGACGTTTCTTTCTTGTAATTAGCAAGAGTCCATGAGCTAGTGACGTATGGGATATACATTCCTACCAGGAGGGGCAAAGTTTCCCAAACCTCAAAATGCCTATAAATACACCCCTCACCACACCCACAAATCAGTTTACAGACTTTGCCTCCTATGGAGGTGGTGAAGTAAGTTTGTGCTAGATTCTACGTTGATATGCGCTCCGCAGCAGGTTGGAGCCCGGTTTTCCTCTCAGCGTGCAGTGAATGTCAGAGGGATGTGAGGAGAGTATTGCCTATTTGAATGCAGTGATCTCCTTCTACGGGGTCTATTTAATAGGTTCTCTGTTATCGGTCGTAGAGATTCATCTCTTACCTCCCTTTTCAGATCGACGATATACTCTTATATATACCATTTCCTCTACTGATTCTCGTTTCAGTACTGGTTTGGCTTTCTACTACATGTAGATGAGTGTCCTGGGGTAAGTAAGTCTTATTTTCTGTGACACTCTAAGCTATGGTTGGGCACTTTTATATAAAGTTCTAAATATATGTATTCAAACATTTATTTGCCTTGACTCAGGATGTTCAACATTCCTTATTTCAGACAGTCAGTTTCATATTTGGGATAATGCATATGAATAAATCATTTTTCTTCTGTTAAGTGTGATCAGTCCACGGGTCATCATTACTTCTGGGATATTACTCCTCCCCAACAGGAAGTGCAAGAGGATTCACCCAGCAGAGCTGCATATAGCTCCTCCCCTCTACGTCACTCCCAGTCATTCTCTTGTACCCAACGACTAGATAGGATGTGTGAGAGGACTATGGTGATTATACTTAGTTTTATATCTTCAATCAAAAGTTTGTTATTTTAAAATAGCACCGGAGTGTGTTATTATCTCTCTGGCAGAGTTTGAAGAAGAATCTACCAGAGTTTTTGTTATGATTTTAGCCGGAGTAGTTAAGATCATATTGCTGTTTCTCGGCCATCTGAGGAGAGGTAAACTTCAGATCAGGGGACAGCGGGCAGATGAATCTGCATAGAGGTATGTAGCAGTTTTTATTTTCTGACAATGGAATTGATGAGAAAATCCTGCCATACCGATATAATGTCATGTATGTATACTTTACACTTTAGTATTCTGGGGAATGGTACTTCACTAGAATTACACTGTAAGAAATACATAAAGCTGTTTAATAACTAGAGATTATGTTTAACGTTTTTGCTGGAATGTAAAATCGTTTTCATTTACTGAGGTACTGAGTGAATAAATGTTTGGGCACTATTTTTCCACTTGGCAGTTGCTTAATCTGTTTTCTGACAGTTTCTGTTCTCCCTCACTGCTGTGTGTGAGGGGGAGGGGCCGTTTTTTGGCGCTTTTACTACACATCAAATATTTCAGTCAGCAACTCATTGTATTCCCTGCATGATCCGGTTCATCTCTACAGAGCTCAGGGGTCTTCAAAACTTATTTTGAGGGAGGTAATTTCTCTCAGCAGAGCTGTGAGAATTATAGTTTGACTGAGATAAAAAACGTTTATTCTGTAATTTGTTTCCTGCTTTCAGAATTTGTTATCTTTGCTAATGGGATTAAACCTTTGCTAAAGTTGTGTTATTTACAAGGATTGAGGCTATAACTGTTTCAATTTATTAATTTTCAACTGTCATAGATCTTCTGTGCTTCTTAAAGGCACAGTACGTTTTAATATTATTCTAATTGAATTGTATTTCCAAGTTACAAGTTTATTTGCTAGTGTGTTAAACATGTCTGATTCAGAGGATGATACCTGTGTCATTTGTTGCAATGCCAAAGTGGAGCCCAATAGAAATTTATGTACTAACTGTATTGATGCTACTTTAAATAAAAGTCAATCTGTACAAATTGAACAAATTTCACCAAACAACGAGGGGAGAGTTATGCCGACTAACTCGCCTCACGTGTCAGTACCTACATCTCCCGCTCAGAGGGAGGTGCGTGATATTGTAGCGCCGAGTACATCTGGGCGGCCATTACAAATCATATTACAGGATATGGCTACTGTTATGACTGAGGTTTTGGCTAAATTACCAGAGCTAAGAGGTAAGCGTGATCACTCTGGGGTGAGAACAGAGTGCGCTGATAATATTAGGGCCATGTCAGACACTGCGTCACAGGTGGCAGAACATGAGGACGGAGAGCTTCATTCTGTGGGTGACGGTTCTGATCCAAACAGACTGGATTCAGATATTTCAAATTTTAAATTTAAACTGGAAAACCTCCGTGTATTACTAGGGGAGGTGTTAGCGGCTCTGAATGATTGTAACACAGTTGCAATACCAGAGAAAATGTGTAGGTTGGATAAATATTTTGCGGTACCGACGAGTACTGAGGTTTTTCCTATACCTAAGAGACTTACTGAAATTGTTACTAAGGAGTGGGATAGACCCGGTGTGCCGTTCTCACCCCCTCCGATATTTAGAAAAATGTTTCCAATAGACGCCACCACAAGGGACTTATGGCAAACGGTCCCTAAGGTGGAGGGAGCAGTTTCTACCTTAGCTAAGCGTACCACTATCCCGGTGGAGGATAGCTGTGCTTTTTCAGATCCAATGGATAAAAAGTTAGAGGGTTACCTTAAGAAAATGTTTGTTCAACAAGGTTTTATATTGCAACCCCTTGCATGCATTGCGCCGATCACGGCTGCAGCGGCATTCTGGAGTGAGTCTCTGGAAGAGAACATTGGTTCAGCTACTCTGGACGACATTACGGACAGGCTTAGAGTCCTTAAACTAGCTAATTCATTCATTTCGGAGGCCGTAGTACATCTTACTAAACTTACGGCGAAGAATTCAGGATTCGCCATTCAGGCACGCAGGGCGCTGTGGCTAAAATCCTGGTCAGCTGATGTTACTTCTAAGTCTAAATTGCTTAATATACCTTTCAAAGGGCAGACCTTATTCGGGCCCGGGTTGAAAGAGATTATCGCTGACATTACAGGAGGTAAAGGCCATGCCCTGCCTCAGGACAAAGCCAAAGCCAAGACTAGACAGTCTAATTTTCGTTCCTTTCGTAATTTCAAAGCTGGAGCAGCATCAACTTCTTGTTGCTCGCTACAGACAAGGCTGGAAACCTAACCAGTCCTGGAACAAGGGCAAGCAGACTAGGAAACCTGCTGCTGCCCCTAAAACAGCATGAATTGAGGGCCCCCGATCCGGGATCGGATCTAGTGGGGGGCAGACTTTCTCTCTTTGCCCAGGCTTGGGCAAGAGATGTTCAGGATCCCTGGGCGCTAGAGATAATATCTCAGGGATACCTTCTGGACTTTCAAATACTCTCCTCCAAGAGAGAGATTTCATCTGTCAAGATTGTCAACAATCCAGACAAAGAAAGAGGCGTTTCTACGCTGCGTACAAGAGCTCTTGTTAATGGGAGTAATCCATCCAGTTCCACGATCGGAACAGGGACAGGGGTTTTACTCAAATCTGTTTGTGGTTCCCAAAAAAGAGGGAACTTTCAGACCAATCCTGGACTTAAAGATCCTAAACAAATTCCTAAGAGTTCCATCGTTCAAGATGGAGACTATTCGGACAATTTTACCTATGATCCAAGAGGGTCAGTACATGACCACTGTAGATTTAAAAGATGCTTACCTTCACATACCGATTCACAAAGATCATTATCGGTACCTAAGGTTTGCCTTCCTAGACAGGCATTACCAGTTTGTGGCTCTTCCATTCGGATTGGCTACAGCTCCAAGAATCTTCACAAAGGTTCTGGGTGCTCTTCTGGCGGTACTAAGACCGCGGGGAATCTCGGTAGCTCCATACCTAGACGACATTCTGATACAAGCTTCAAGCTTTCAAACTGCCAAGTCTCATACAGAGTTAGTGCTGGCATTTCTAAGGTCACATGGATGGAAGGTGAACGAAAAGAAAAGTTCACTCGTTCCACTCACAAGAGTTCCCTTCCTGGGGACTCTTATAGATTCTGTAGAAATGAAGATTTACCTGACAGAGGACAGGCTAACAAGACTTCAAAGTGCTTGCCGCACCCTTCATTCCATTCAACACCCGTCAGTGGCTCAATGCATGGAGGTAATCGGCTTAATGGTAGCGGCAATGGACATAGTACCCTTTGCACGCTTACACCTCAGACCACTACAACTGTGCATGCTAAGTCAGTGGAATGGGGATTACTCAGACTTATCCCCTTCTCTGAATCTGGATCAAGAGACCAGAAATTCTCTTCTATGGTGGCTTTCTCGGCCACATCCTGTCCAGGGGGATGCCATTCAGCAGACCAGACTGGACAATTGTAACAACAGACGCCAGCCTTCTAGGTTGGGGTGCCGTCTGGAATTCTCTGAAGGCTCAGGGACAATGGAGTCAGGAGGAGAGTCTCCTGCCAATAAACATTCTGGAATTGAGAGCAGTTCTCAATGCCCTCCTGGCTTGGCCCCAGTTGACAACTCTGGGGTTCATCAGGTTTCAGTCGGACAACATCACGACTGTAGCTTACATCAAACATCAGGGAGGGACAAGAAGCTCCCTAGCTATGATGGAAGTATCAAAGATAATTCTCTGGGCAGAGTCTCACTCTTGCCACCTGTCAGCAATCCACATCCCG